>NC_053129.1:36717820-36723094 GCF_010015445.1 Perca fluviatilis
GTATGTATATATGATATATATATATATGTATTATTATATATATATATATGTATATATATATATATATATATATATATATATATGCTTGATATATATATATATATATATATATATATATATATATATGATATTTTATATATATATATATATATATATATAGTTAGTATATATATATATATATATATATATATATATATATATATAATGTATATATATGATATATATATATATATATATATTTGATATATATATATATATATATATATATATATATATATATATATATATATATATATATATATATATATATATATATATTTTTTTCTGGGTTGGTGTGTATGTGGTGAGCTGTGGGGAGTTGTGGGTTTTCTTGCTTTTCTTTTTCTTTTTGTTGATATTTTCATTTTCTTTTGTTTTGGTTTAGCTGTGTAGGTCACTTTATCTTTCATTTGTAGTACGTTTTGGTGTTTAGTTTTAGGTTTATTTGGGTGGTTTGTCTCACTACGGTGCGTCAGTGGTGCAGCACGCATGGTGAATGGAGAGGGTTCTCCGCGCCTCACAGGAAACATGCGCAAAGATCTGTCCCAGTTTCCCGTGCAGCGTGGAGGACATTAGTCTAGCTGTGGGGAGAAGTTCGAGACACGGTAGTATTATGTGGGCCGCTTTCGGATGAGCAGCCGTGGTCATCTTCCTGGACCGGGAGGAGAAGGTGAACCAAGTCATGGGGGGGCATCACCGTGTGTGAAATGTTTGTTCAGGTGCTGCCGCTTCACTCCCCGCACCAAAGGTGGTCCTGTCCAACGTCCCACCGTTCATCTCTGATGGCTTCCTCAGCAGAAGAGACTGTCCAGACACGGGAAGATAGTCTCCCCGTTAAAGAGATCCTGTCTGGATGTAAGTCTCCGTTGCTGAAGCACGCGTGGTGTCTCACCGTGGACAGCTCTATATGATACTGAACCATCGGGCGAGGAGTTGAACCTCCGGTTCCATGTTAAAGTAGATGATTATGAATCGTGATTTTGCAACGTCATCAGGGATGAAATGTTTTGGTTGTGGAGAGGTGGAGCCACACGGTGAGGAGCCTGCCGAGACCAGCGTCCGAATCCTCCCGGTCGGGAGGGCCGCTTGGTGCCGGGGAGTCGCCCCCACTCCGGGGGTACCCGGGGGAGGAGAGGCGGATGCCAGCGTGCCGCTGCGGCGACAGACCCCAACCCGTGTGGGGGGCTGCTGCCTGGCGGGGCTGCTACCGCCTCCGAGAGGCGATGGCGCTCCGCTGCACAGCGGCGTGCCCGATACGCCACTGTCTGACCGGACGCACCGGGTGAGTAGTACTGTAAATACACCGGGTGAGTAGTACTGTAAATACACCGGGGTGAGTAGTACTGTAAATACACCCGGGTGAGTAGTACTGTAAATACACCGGTGTTAGTGTGGATGGTGTGAGTGAGAGTGTGAGAGTGGAGATGAGAGTAGTTTGAGTGGGTGAGGGAGAAAGAAACAGAAAAAGAAAAAAACAAACAGGTGAAGGGGTGTCCAGGGGAAGCGGACAGGTGAGGTCAGGGGACACACAGGGGGGACAGTCTGGGGAGACAGGGGGAGGTCAGAGACACACAGGGGGACAGTCTGGGGCGGACAGGTGAGGTCAGGGACACACAGGGGGACAGTCTGGGGAGCGGACAGGTGAGCTCAGGGGACACACAGGGGGACAGTCTGGGGGAGACAGGGGGAGGTCAGGGACACACAGGGGGACAGTCTGGGAGACAGGGGAGGTCAAGGGGACACACAGGGGGGACAGTCTGGGGAGACAGGTGAGCTCAAAAGAGGACACACAGGGGGGACAGTCTGGGGAGACAGGGGAGCTCAGGGACACACAGGGGGACAGTCTGGGGGAGACAGGGGGAGCTCAGGGACACACAGGGGGACAGTCTGGGGGAGACAGGGGAGGGTCCAGGACACACAGGGGACAGTCGGGGGAGACAGGTGAAGCTCCAGGACACACAGGGGGACAGTCTGGGGAGACAGGGGGAGCTCAGGGACACACAGGGGGGGACAGTCTGGGGAGAACAGGGGGAGGTCAAGGGAACACACAGGGGGCACACTCTGGGGAGCAGGGGGGAGCGAGGGAGCAGAGGGGGGACGGGGGGGGAGACAGGGGGAGCTCAGGGACACACAGGGGGACAGTCTGGGGAGACAGGGGAGGTACAGACTGAGGAGGGAAATGAAACGATGGGGGAGCAAAGTGTTAGGTGGAGTGAACAGGTAGAGGAGGAGGTGCTGGAGGAGGAGGTGGTGCTGGAGGAGGAGGTGGTGATGGAGGAGGAGGAGGTGCTGGAGGAGGAGGTGGTGATGGAGGAGGAGGGGGTGATGGAGGAGGAGGAGGTGCTGGAGGAGGAGGTGGTGATGGAGGAGGAGGTGGTGCTGGAGGAGGAGGTGGTGATGGAGGAGGGAGGTGGTGATGGAGGAGGAGGTGGTGAGGAGGAGGAGGTGCTGGAGGAGGAGGTGGTGATGGAGGGAGGAGGTGGTGCTGGAGGAGGAGGTGTTGATGGAGGAGGAGGAGGTGCTGGAGGAGGAGGTGGTGATGGAGGGAGTAGAAGCTGTAGTTAAATCAAACTACCTGTAAGCATGAGCGGGAAGACTCCCAGATGCCTCCAGTGAGGCTAAAGAGCAGTGAGTGAAGGGAGAGTGTGAGAAGGTGTGTGTCGGATGGTAGTGAGAGTGATGAAAGGTTGTGTCTGATGAAAGTGAAGTTCCTAATTATAGCAGCAGCCAACAGAGGAAGTTTTATACTGCTGAGGAAATCAAATGTTTCCTAAAACAAACAAAAGAATCAGCAAGATGGTGTAAAAAGTAGAAAGAGTTTTTTCCGATTTGGTTCTTTTTCTGCTCCCTCCGTTAGTTTTCACAACTAACCGGGAGGAGGTTTCTGAAAATCACAGTCCAAAGAAGGGTTTTAGATTGAAAAAACTTGTGCTTAAAAGTAAAAAACAACTACGTCTAGATGATGAGAAGGTCAATAGTTGATTAATTTGTGTTTATGTTGTTGCTTTTAACATTTCATTTTATTATGGATGTTTTTAAAGTTGGGGTTTGAGCTAAAGTGGAGCTAGGAATGTCATTAAAAAGAGCCAGCATTTATGGGGAAACCATAGAGAATGAAACACATTGATGTTTTATTTCTACAAAGAAACTCACAGTGAAGACAACGAGGCCGACTGGAGGGAGAGAATGGGAAGGGAAGCCATGCGCAGGGGCCTCCTCTCTGAGTGGAGGGAGTGGGCTTCCTCTTCTCAAGAACTTTCTCTCGGATTCTGGAGGTCCGACTTTATGGAGGGAGAGCTGCTTTTAGTCAGAGCTAGTTTGATCATTTTACGGCTGTTTTATTAACCTGTATGCCCCAACAACGGTGCAGAGAAAAGATCTTTTTAGAAAAGGTAGGTGGGGTTTTTAAATGGTTGTGCATCGGAGGATTTTTATTCTTGGGTGGGGATTTTAACTGTACTGCAAATGCTCTTTTAGATCGTAAACCATGCAGAGCCATCCAGCTTCCCAGCATGCTCTGGGGGCGTGGTCTCCACCTACGACCTGGTGGATGTATGGAGAGGATGCATGCAGACTACCACGCAGTACACATGGTCCCACCTCAAGAGAGTAGGATCTCCTCAGCCAGACTTGATGTCATTATTTATTGTTTTAAACAACATTTTAATATTTTTAAAGAGTGTGTAATATTGTTCCTGCTGTTTTACTGATCACTCTTTGGTTTTATGTCATGTTTTATAAGAGATGTGAAGCTCGAAAAAGTGCCTATTAGCATTTTAACTCGGTTTTAACTTTTGACAAAAATTTTAGAGGTCCTTATTTATTTTTGGGATATTTTTAGACAGAAAGGTGATTTTAGCAGTCTTAGGCAGTGGTGGGACCATGGTAAGAGCAAGTGGCTTTATATCAGCAGCACACCCTCAACGTCCCGCATTGACATCACCAGATCTATGCAGGACCTGGAGAGTAATATAGTGGAACTAGAGAAGTTAAAGTGAGTCCACAGGAGATCGAGGACATTTTGAAGTCCTCAAAATCAAAACGCTAGCTTTAGCAGACCTGCTGGGCCGTTAAAAGGTACAGGGTGCACTGGTCAAGGTCCGATTCCAGACCATCTAGGAGATGGATGCTCCCTCTAGCTTCTTCTTCGGCCTGGAGAGGAAGAATGGGCAGAGGACGGGTAATCCACACACTGCTCTCAGACACAGGGGCAGGAGATCATGGAGCACGAGGCAGAGTCAGAAGGCGAGCTGTGGAGTTTTACCTCTCTGTACTCTAGTGAGAGTGCACGAGGAGCAGGGAGAGCTCTACAGGAGGAGTTCCTGAGTGGGCTACCTCAGGTCTCTGAGGGAGCCAACTCCTGTCTTGGCCCATTCAACTGCAGGAGGTCCACAGCTGCCCTGCAGAGTATGCAGGGGAGAGCGTGCCCCAGGCATTGATGGCCTCACAGTGAGTTTTTTAAAGCCTTCTGGGACATCTTTCGCATACGATATTTTAGATGTTTTTAATGAAAGTCTGGCCTCTGTTCCATGCCCATGTCCTGCCGCTTAGGGGCAGTTGTTACGCTACTGCCTAAAAAGGAAACCTCCAGGACATCAAAAACTGGCGCCCTGTGTCTTTGCTGTGTGTGGATTACAAGCTTCTGTCCAAGGTCTTTGCCTCCCAGGCTGGGAGAGCTATGGAGCAGGTCATCCATGCGGGACCAGACCTACTCTGTGTGCCCGGCAGGGTCCATGGTGGACAAGTGTCCACCTCATTAGGGATGTTTTTGGGTCTCCAGCTTTCGTTGGGGGTTTAACACTGGACTGATTTCTCTAGACCAGGAAAAGGCTTTGACCGTACGTTGAGCACAGCTTCCTTGGAAAGTAATGGGGAGGTTTTTGGGTTCAGCGCTGGTTTCATCGCCAAGATCCAGGTGTTGTACAGTGAGGTTGAGAGTGTGCTGAAGTTTAACGGCAGTCTGTGTGCTCCTTTTAGAGTGTGTAGAGGAGTCCCGGCGGGGAGCTGTGCTCTGCCGGGGATGCTCTACGCACTCCTAAACCCCCTCCTCTGCAGACTACGCACACAACATTGAGGGTCTGATTTACCTGGTTTTAGTGACAACATGGTTTTATCGGCTTATGCTGATGGCGTCATTGTTTTTATTAAAGGCCGCAGAGTTAGGACTTTTAGAAACACTTTTTGGTTTTTAATATTTTATCTGCAGCGAGGTGAGCTGGCAAAAAAAAAAAAAGA
>NC_053129.1:36726094-36753594 GCF_010015445.1 Perca fluviatilis
TTTACTCTAACACAGCCCTGTTTTGCATGTGTTTAAACCAATGTGCAATATTGTCAGTGCAGTTTTAAACTACTTATTTGATTTATTATTGTGTATAAAGTATGAATGCATGTGTGGAAAAAATTTGTTTTTATTTTGTTTAACTACTGCAGAGGTTATGTGTTATATGGAAACGACTTGTTTAGTTTTGATTTATTATTTTTGTGGTGATACTTACATTCTTAATTTAGGCTACAGTGTTGGGAATTGTCCAAAACAGGCCATAAGGCCTAATTAATCCGACTCCTGTTATTAAATTCCTGCGTCTTCTTTTATTGGACTTACGTTCACTCTACACAAGGCTCAGACTGAGACAATGAGTTCAGTCAGCCAAGTCTACTGAGTCCAGCATAACACAGCTGTAGGTTCAAAAAACAGAGACTAAGTTTCCCTGGCAACAGACATAAAGTCAGGGCTCGGTCCACCAAGATCTCGTCCGAAAGTGAAAGTGAGCCCCGATCTATTTTCTACCTTAAGCTTTTATCCTCCCCTCACAGGGGGTGTCTTCTTTACACACACACACACACACACACACACACACACACACACACACACACACACACACACACACACACACACACACACACACACACATACACACACATACACACACTGACACACACAGACACACACACATACACACACACACACACACACACTGACACACACAGACACACACACATAACACACACACACACACACACACACACACACACACACACACACACACACACACACACATACACACACATACACACACTGACACACACAGACACACACACATACACACACACACACACAAACACCCAGACACACACAGACACACACACACAGACACACACGCGCACAGACACGCACAGACACACACAGACACACACACACACGCTCGCACGCACGCACACACACACACACACGCACATACACATGCACAGACAGAAACACACACGCACACACACAGAAACGCACAGACACACACGCACACACACACACACACACACACACACACGCACACACACAGACACGCACAGACACACACACACACAGACACGCACGGACAGACACACACACACACAGACACACACTCTCGCTTACAGGAGAACTAGCATCTTACACAAGAACTAGTATCTTACAGGAGAACTAGCAGCTTACAGGAGAACTAGTATCTTACAGGAGAACTAGTTCGCCTGTAAGCTACTAGTTCTCCTGTAAGATACTAGCATCTTACAGGAGAACTAGTTCGCCTGTAAGCTACTAGTTCTCCTGTAAGATACTAGCATCTTACAGGAGAACTAGCATCTTACAGGAGAACTAGTATCTAACAGGAGAGCTAGCAGCTTACAGGAGAACTAGCATCTTACAGGAGAGCTAGTATCTTACAGGAGAACTAGCATCTTACAGGAGAACTAGTAGCTTACAGGAGAGCTAGTATCTTACAGGAGAACTAGCATCTTACAGGAGAACTAGTATCTTACAGGAGAACTAGTAGCTTACAGGAGAACTAGTATCTAACAGGAGAGCTAGCAGCTTACAGGAGAACTAGCATCTTACAGGAGAGCTAGTATCTTACAGGAGAACTAGCATCTTACAGGAGAACTAGTAGCTTACAGGAGAGCTAGTATCTTACAGGAGAACTAGCATCTTACAGGAGAACTAGCATCTTACAGGAGAACTAGTATCTTACAGGAGAACTAGTAGCTTACAGGAGAACTAGTAGCATACATGAGAACTAGTATCTTACAGGAGAACTAGCATCTTACTAGTATCTTACAGGATAAGTAGTATCTTACAGGAGAACTAGTAGCATACAGGAGAAGTAGTATCTTACAGGAGAACTAGCATCTTACAGGAGAACTAGTAGCTTACAGGAGAACTAGTAGCTTACAGGAGAACTAGTAGCATACAGGAGAACTAGTATTTCACAGGAGAACTAGCATCTTACTAGTATCTTACAGGAGAAGTAGAATCTTACAGGAGAACTAGTATCTTACAGGAGAACTAGCAGCTTACAAGAGAACGAGTCTCTTACAGGAGAACTAGTAGCTTACAGGATAAGTAGTAGCTTACAGGATAACTAGTATCTTACAGGAAAACTAGCATCTAACAGGAGAACTAGCATCTTACAGAAGAAATAGTATCTTACAGGAGAACTAGTATCTTACAGGATAACTAGTATCTTACAGGAGAACTAGTATGTTACAGGAGAACTAGCATATTACAGGAGAACTATTAGCTTACAGGAGAACTAGTATCTTACAGGAGAACTAGTAGCTTACAGGAGAACTAGTAGCATACAGGAGAACTAGTATCTTACAGGATAACTAGTATCTTACAGGAGAACTAGTATATTACAGGAGAACTAGCATCTTACAGGAGAACTATTAGCTTACAGGAGAAATAGTATCTTTTCAGGAGAACTATTATGTTACAGGAGAACTAGCAGCTTACAGGAGAACCAGTATCTTACAGGATAACTAGTATTTTACAGGATAACTAGTATCTTACAGGAGAACTAGTATCTTACAGGAGAACTAGTATCATACAGGAGAACTAGTATATTACAGGAGAAATAACATCTTACAGGAGAACTAGCATCTTACAGCAGAACTAGTAGCATACAGGAGAACTAGTATCTTACAGGAGAAATAACATCTTACAGGAGAACTAGCATCTTACAGCAGAACTAGTAGCATACAGGAGAACTAGTATCTTACAGGAGAACTAGTATCTTACAGGAGAAATGACATCTTACAGGAGAACTAGCATCTTACAGCAGAACTAGTAGCTTACAGGAGAACTAGTATCTTACAGGAGAACTAGCAGCTTAAAGGAGAACTATCAGCTTACAGGATAACTAGTATCTTACAGGAGAACTAGTATGTTACAGGAGAACTAGTATCATACAGGAGAACTAGTATCTTACAGGAGAACTAGCATCTTACAGGAGAACTAGCATCTTACAGGATAACTATTAGCTTACAGGAGAACTAGCATCTTACAGGAGAACTAGCATCTTACAGGAGAACTATTAGCTTACAGGAGAACTAGTAGCTTACAGGAGAACTATTAGCTTACAGGAGAACTAGTAGCATACAGGAGAACTAGTATCTTACAGGAGAACTAGTAGCTTACAGGATAAATAGTATCTTACAGGAGAACTGATATCTTACAGGATAACTAGTATCTTACAGGACAACTAGTATCTTACAGGAGAACTAGCAGCTTACAGGAGAACTAGTATCTTACAGGAGAACTAGTATCTTACAGGAGAGCTAGCAGCTTACAGGAGAACTAGTATCTTACAGGAGAACTAGTATGTTACAGGATAACTAGTATCTTACAGGAGAACTAGTATGTTACAGGAGAACTAGCAGCTTACAGGAGAACCAGTATCTTACAGGAGAACACATATCTTACAGGATAACTAGTATCTTACAGGAGAACTAGTATCTTACAGGAGATCTTGCATCTTACACGAGAACTAGCATCTTACAGCAGAACTAGTAGCATAGAGGAGAACTAGTATCTTACAGGAGAACTAGTAGCTTACAGGAGAAATATTATCTTACAGGAGAACTGATATCTTACAGGAGAACTAGCATCTTACAGGAGAACTAGTAGCTTACAGGAGAACTAGTATCTTACAGGAGAACAAGCAGCTTAAAGGAGAACTAGTAGCTTACAGGATAACTAGCATCTTACAGGAGAACTAGTATGTTATAGGAGAACTAGTATCATACAGGAGAACTAGTATCTTACAGGAGAACTAGTATGTTATAGGAGAACTAGTATCATACAGGATAACTAGCATCTTACAGGAGAACTAGTATGTTATAGGAGAACTAGTATCATACAGGAGAACTAGTATCTTACAGGAGAACTAGAATCTTACAGGAGAACTAGCATCTTACAGGAGAACTATTGGCTTACAGGAGAACTAGCAGCTTACAGGAGAACTAGTACCTTACAGGAGAACTAGTAGCTTACAGGAGAACTAGGATATTACAGGAGAACTAGCAGCTTAAAGGAGAACTAGTATCTTACAGGAGAACTAGTAGCCTACAGGAGAACTTGCGGCAGCATACGGGAAAACAGTTTTTGCAGTTTCCAGCAGGGATTTAGAATGAAAATCTGCAGAATTTAGCGTCTGTTTTTCTGTTTTGGGGTGCAGATGTGTTAACATTGTGAGTTTTATTTGATCGTAGTGTAATTTGTCTAAATGCTGCGTCAGTGTGGCTGGTTATTGTTTTAAAGGTAAAGTGATGCAGGAACTGACCTGTGAAGGAATGAAAGCATCGCAGCCAAAAGAATCTATTTATAGTTGTGTTTTATGAAGCTATTTTAAAATAGAAGATCAAATGTAGTTCATCGACCTTTCAGACACATTAGACATGTAAATAAACTGGTGTACGTGTGATATATTCATGCACTCGGTCAGCGTTTGGCTGCAGGACAGAGAACAGAAACACAGCTGACCTGGTTTACTCCCGGCCTCACGTTCACCAGCTGCTGTTTCCATCTGAATACCACAGAGACAGGCTTGTTGGGGATTTCAAGTGTGGACGTAGTTCCCCAAACAGCTGGTACACACGTGCTCCTGAGAGGGTGGAAATTAGGTCAAGGATCCTGGCGTCACATTGGACTCAACAATAACCTTTAAAGGTCTTTAGAAGTCTTTAAATGTCTTGTAATAGGCTGTGCTGGCCCGTGGCATAAGCAAATGCTAGGGGGTCCAAATGAGTAAAGAAAAGTTAAAGATAATCAGAAAAAACACAACAAAAAAGTCAAAAACAAAAAGT
Source organism: Perca fluviatilis (assembly GCF_010015445.1). Taxonomy (NCBI): domain Eukaryota; kingdom Metazoa; phylum Chordata; class Actinopteri; order Perciformes; family Percidae; genus Perca; species Perca fluviatilis. The sequence continues at coordinate 36,730,930 of NC_053129.1, forward strand.
ACCAAAAAACGTCAAGCCACCCACTGAGGGAGCATCTACATATTCCACTTTAGAGACTCAAACATTTAACACTTACAGCAAACTAGGATTACTTCAACTCCACATGTTGCTTGAATATTTTGAGTATTTGGTACTCTTCTACTTGTGTAGTGTCTGTGGTCCCAGTTCCACTACTTTGGAAAGGAAAAATTACACATATTCACCAGCAGGGGGCGCTATAAGAATGACAATGGGTTTTGCTTATAACTCCCACAGAGTACATCTACTATGACATGTGAACATGTCTGCTGTGAAAAACCTCTATTGGAAACCTGCTTTTCCAAACTCCTCCTAGACCGAGAGTCCGATCTGCACGAAAGTCTGCATCCAGACTCTCTGGACTCTCATGACAGAAAGTCATCCAAAAGAATTTTGATAGTCCAAAAAATGCTTCCTGTAGATGGCAGTCTCTTGGCCACTAGATGGTGCTGTTTTTCAAATTTGTAAAACAATTAGAAAATGCGTGATATATACATGTTTTTTCGAACTCCTCCTAGACCGTGCGTCCGATCTGCATAAAGCTTGGCACATAGCATCTCCAGATGGAGCTGACAAAATACTAATGAAAGAATCTTGCTCCTTTAAAAAATTCGCTAATTACAAACAATTTTTTTAGCCAGTGACCAACCTTCTACATATCTCGGTCAAATTAAATGCTATCAATGCAAACCTTGAGAATCTTGTTTGGCATGAGGTATAGACCTTTTTCACAGCAGACATGTTGACATGTCATAGTAGGAAAAGCACAGGTGTGTTCAAAGCCATTAATGATGGCTGCATTCCACTTAGGAGAGACCCTGGTATTAAACCATTACTGATGGCTGCATTCCACTTAGGAGAGACCCTGGTATTAAACCATTAATGATGGCTGCATTCCACTTACGAGAGACCCTGGTATTAAATCATTAATGATGGCTGCATTCCACTTAGGAGAGGCCCTGGTATTAAACCATTAATGATGGCTGCATTCCACTTACGAGAGGCCCTGGTATTAAATCATTAATGATGGCTGCATTCCACTTAGGAGAGACCCTGGTATTAAATCATTAATGATGGCTGCATTCCACTTAGGAGAGGCCCTGGTATTAAACCATTAATGATGGCTGCATTCCACTTAGGAGAGACCCTGGTATTAAACCATTAATGATGGCTGCATTCCACTTACGAGAGACCCTGGTATTAAACCATTAATGATGGCTGCATTCCACTTAGGAGAGACCCTGGTATTAAACCATTACTGATGGCTGCATTCCACTTAGGAGAGGTCCTGGTATTAAACCATTACTGATGGCTGCATTCCACTTAGGAGAGACCCTGGTATTAAACCATTAATGATGGCTGCATTCCACTTAGAGAGACCCTGGTATTAAATCATTAATGATGGCTGCATTCCACTTAGGAGAGGTCCTGGTATTAAACCATTAATGATGGCTGCATTCCACTTAGGAGAGACCCTGGTATTAAACCATTACTGATGGCTGCATTCTACTTAGGAGAGGTCCTGGTATTAAACCATTAATGATGGCTGCATTCCACTTAGGAGAGGTCCTGGTATTAAACCATTACTGATGGCTGCATTCCACTTAGGAGAGACCCTGGTATTGTGCATGCTGACTCACTGAAATATCTCACTGGGATACTTGATGAAATTGAGCCATCGTTAAGGTTATCAATCTCAGCTGTGCTTTTCCTACTATGACAAGTCAAAATGTCTGCTGTGAAAAAGGTCCATTGCACCAAATTTGGTGAACATTAGCCAATAGGGGGCGCTACAAATACAAAAAGTGTATATCTCATGAATGGCTCATCTGATTTCTATGAAATCTGGAGGGAACTATCTAGGGCCACTCCTGAGGCCATGCCTACAGTGCTGTACTGATTGGTCAAAGTGGGCATGGCCTACCACACCCCCAAAAAATACATTGGTGCCATTAGAACTCATGTTTAAAATGAATGTAAATGGGAGGTTTGTATTAGGGCTGGGCGATAGGGAGAAAATCAGATATCACGATATTCCTGACCAAATACCTCGAGATCGATATTGTGGCGATATTCTAAGGTTGACAATTGGTGCTTAAACAAAATATCTTCACACTTAGATTTTAGATGAATAATCATCAGTAATGTGGACATAATGTCTATGTGGGGAAAAGACCAATAATAGAAGAGCTAGAACAGTCTGGTAAGTTCAGAAAATGACATCACTTTACTGTAATGCAGCCTTTAAAACCAGGGAAAGACACTTATGTCATATTACAATATTATGATATCCAAAATCTAAGACGATATCTAGTCTCATATCACGATATCGATATAATATCGATATATTGCCCAGCTCTAGTTTGTATCTTTAATTTACTACAGACCTTGCAGCGCTTGCATTGTGATATTCTTGCCGTTTGCCTCGCTGCTTACAGTTCTAGTTTACTTTAATTTTCTTTTAGTTTGTTTCTGTTTTTGTTAGCTGCTGTCGAAAAAACGTCAAAACTAAAACTTCGGAGAAAGTGACAAATATGGCAAACCCCAACGTCTGTGTTTGTGTCCCGTCAGATGGAGATGGAGGATCTGAGCGACTACAGCGTTTACAGCCAGCTGACAGACGAGGAGCTGCTGCAGCTTGCTGTGGAGAGAAGCCTGTCAGACCATCAGATGACATCATCATCTTCAGCTTCAGACCCCCCCCACAGACCCGACCCCCTCACATCTCGAGACAACCCAAACTGCGACCCGTTTATTGACCTCTACAAAGCCCTCCGCAGGTGAGCCAGTCCAGAAAACAGGTAAACAAACGCACTTTAATGTTTAAGCAGTTGACTTCTAATGTTCTTAAGCCGAGAAAAGTGATTTAAAAACCTGAGACGTTGTCACCTCAATATAAAGTCTCTGGACCAGCGGGACAAACAAAGTGCACTGATTCAGCTTTCAAGATTCAAGATTAGAAACTTTTTTGTCGCCTTTTCGTTGCCTTTTCATTGCTTTTCATTGCTTTTCATTGTCTTTTCGTTGCCTTTTCGTTGCCTTTTTGTTGCCTTTTCGTTGCATTTTGTCGCCTTTTCATTGCCTTTTCATTGTCTTTTCGTTGCCTTTTCATTGCTTTTCATTGTCTTTTCGTTGGCTCCTTTTTCGCTTTGCCTTTTGCGCCTTTTTGTGCGCTTTTGCCTTTTCGTTGCCTTTTCGTTTGCCTTTTCGCCTTTTGTTTCCTTTTTGTTACTCCTTTTGCTGCCCTTTTGGACTTTGCCTTTTTCGCTGCCTTTTTCGTTGCCTTTTGTTGCCTTGCCTTTTGTCACTTTTGGCTGCCTTTTTGCGTTGCCTTTTAGTTGCCTTTTACGTGCCTTTTGGCCTTTTGGACTTCTTATTAGATGATTAACTGTTTTGAAGTATAGACTGTTTTTATATGATAATATTCTAGATGTGTATAGACTGTTTATATGATAATATTCTAGATGTGTATAGACTGTTTATATGATAATATTCTAGATGTGTATAGACTGTTTATATGATAATATTCTAGATGTTCATAGACTGTTTATCTGATAATATTCTAGATGTTTATAGACTGTTTATATGATAATATTCTAGATGTTTATAGACTGTTTATATGATAATATTCTAGAAGTTTCTAGACTGTTTATATGATAATATTCTAGATGTTTCTAGACTGTTTATATGATAATATTCTAGATGTTCATAGACTGTTTATATGATAATATTCTAGATGTTTCTAGACTGTTTATATGATAATATTCTAGATGTGTAGAGACTGTTTATATGATAATATTCTAGATGTGTAGAGACTGTTTATATAATAATATTCTAGATGTGTAGAGACTGTTTATATGATAATATTCTAGATGTGTAGAGACTGTTTATATGATAATATTCTAGATGTTCATAGACTGTTTATCTGATAATATTCTAGATGTTTTTAGACTGTGTAGATGATATTCTAGATGTGTATAGACTGTTCATATGATAATATACTAGATGTTTCTAGACTGTTTATATGATAATATTCTAGATGTTCATAGACTGTTTATCTGATAATATTCTAGATGTTTATAGACTGTTTATATGATAATATTCTAGAAGTTTCTAGACTGTTTATATGATAATATTCTAGATGTTCATAGACTGTTTATCTGATAATATTCTAGATGTTTATAGACTGTTTATATGATAATATTCTAGATGTTTCTAGACTGTTTATATGATAATATTCTAGATGTTCATAGACTGTTTATATGATAATATTCTAGATGTTTCTAGACTGTTTATATGATAATATTCTAGATGTTCATAGACTGTTTATATGATAATATTCTAGATGTTTCTAGACTGTTTATATGATAATATTCTAGATGTTTCTAGACTGTTTATATGATAATATTCTAGATGTGTAGAGACTGTTTATATGATAATATTCTAGATGTTCATAGACTGTTTATATGATAATATTCTAGATGTGTGTAGACTGATTATATGATAATATTCTAGATGTTTCTAGACTGTTTATATGATAATATTCTAGATGTGTATAGCCTGTTTATATGATAATATTCTAGATGTTTATAGACTGTTTACATGATAATATTCTAGATGTTTCTAGACTGTTTATATGATAATATTCTAGATGTGTATAGCCTGTTTATATGATAATATTCTAGATGTTTATAGACTGTTTACATGATAATATTCTAGATGTTTATAGACTGTTTATATGATAATATTCTAGATGTGTAGAGACTGTTTATATGATAATATTCTAGATGTGTAGAGACTGTTTATATGATAATATTCTAGATGTGTAGAGACTGTTTATATGATAATATTCTTGATGTTTCTAGACTGTTTATATGATAATACTCTAGATGTTCACAGACTGTTTATATGATAATATTCTAGATGTGTAGAGACTGTTTATATGATAATATTCTAGATGTGTAGAGACTGTTTATATGATAATATTCTAGATGTGTAGAGACTGTTTATATGATAATATTCTAGATGTGTAGAGACTGTTTATATGATAATATTCTAGATGTTTCTAGACTGTTTATATGATAATACTCTAGATGTTCACAGACTGTTTATATGATAATATTCTAGATGTTTATAGACTGTTTATATGATAATATTCTAGATGTTTATAGACTGTTTATATGATAATATTCTAGATGTTTATAGACTGTTTATATGATAATATTCTAGATGTTTTTAGACTGTTTATATGATAATATTCTAGATGTTCATAGACTGTTTATATGATAATATTCTAGATGTGTATAGACTGTTTATATGATAATATTCTAGATGTGTATAGACTGTTTATATGATAATATTCTAGATGTTTCTAGACTGTTTATATGATAATATTTCAGATGTTTTTAGACTGTGTAGATGATATTCTAGATGTTTATAGACTGTGTAGATGATAATACATGTGTGTTTGTAGATGATAATACATGTGTGTTTCTGTCTTAGAGGAGAGGAGGTGAGTCCTGTGCAAGCGGTGATTATGGACGGAGATGTGGCGGCTCTGATGGATTTGGTTGGCCGGCGGTGCAGCAGTCTGATGGAGCCCAACCATGATGGCTGGATCGCTCTGCATGATGCCGCTTATTACGGACAGCTGCACTGTGTCGCCATCCTCCTCAAAGGTTGGTTTTTACACGTAAACTGACTTCACACGGGACTGATATTATCACAGGACCAGGTCATTATAATCTTTACTTTACAGACCTGGCCGATTCAGACAACCTCTGGAATGATTACTGTAATGAAGTGGCATATGCATAACACGCCAATTCGTATGCCATTATTGGCGTGTTATCAAGATGCAGACTCACTTTTTATCATGTTATTCAACGCCGCTTGGCCTCCATTGACTTACATTACCTTGCGATTGTGTGTGAATTGATGCCGTAGCGAGTAGTATCAAAGGGAGAAAATCTGCGTAGGGAGGTTGGTCGAGGGGGGGGGGATGCAGGACAACGCAGGACTTTCACCGAGGAGACCAGGGATCGGGTCCCACGTGTCACGTATCCTAAACCCAACCGGTTCTTCTTTTCGTAAACCCAACCCATCCGCTGTATACGGTGCTCAAAATGCGTACAGATAACACGCCTCTTTGTGTGTATGTCTACGCTGTGACGTTGCAGACTGCCGTCCGCTGTATACAGCGTAGACATACACCCGGATAGCTCAAAATGTGTCCAGATTAGATTAGATTATACTTTATTCATCCCACAATGGGGAAATTCACTTGTTACAGCAGCAGATTTTCCACAATAAAAACAAACCAACAAAGAACCAAACAAACAACAGGCAAACAACAATGTGCAAAAAGTACTGAATGAATGTAAAGTGATATTATATAAAAAGTATTTTAAAGTAAAGTAAAGTGAGGTGGCCATAGTGCAAAAAATATTTTAATGTAAGTAATTGACGTGAAATTAGATTGAATAATATGTAATTAAATATCATAGAAAAGGTAATTAACCATAATATAAATAATATTGAAAAAGTAAGTACTCGGAATTGAAAAATATAAATAAAGATAATAACAATAAAGATATACATAGAGCCAGGATGAGTGGTGGGTGATTGAAAACAGGAACAGGAAGTGGCGTGTATGTTTACACGAAGTCATGATGTCACGTTGGATTACTAGAGGCCCCCAGGTCAGACTTGTCCCGTGTGAAGCTTAACTCTGCATGAAAATAAAAATAAATAAAATGTTTGTATTCAGTCGTCACACTTAAACCAACACCTCTTTCATTTTAACTGCTGTTCCAACTTCTTTCAGTATTTTCCCAGGTTTTTGGGAGAAGTCTTTAAAGGGTCCGGTCTTTCAACTAGCCTCATCGCACAAACCACTTATGAGTTCTTGGTGCTGTTTTCAGCATTTTTTGGTGCTATTTTTGACGTTTCAGTCGCTCTTTTTGTCCCTTTTTTCCGATGTTTTTCCACTTTTCACTGCCGTTTCAGAACTATTAGAATAAACCATGACATCACAGCGGGAGTTTGACCTTTGAGCCCTGTCTGTCCTCAGCTTATCCCAACTCGGTGAACTCCTGGAGTTTGATGAATCAGACCGCTCTGCAGCTGGCTGCTGGTCGAGGACACGTTTCCTGTGTCGACTTCCTGCTGAAGCACGGAGCCGACCCAAACATCGCCAACAAGGACCGAGAGACGCCGCTACTGGCAGGTGAGCTATCGGCTAGCTTAAACACGGTTAAACAGCTGAGAGACGCCCCTGCTGACAGGTGAGCAGGGAACATTAGCCTACTGTTAGCTATTAGAGGCAGCGATGTCCGTTAGGGTTAGGAAACCAAAAACATGGTTCCTAAACGACCGGTATCTGCCAAACTGAATGACAACTCAGATTTTGGTTCCAGCGCTTCCCTCTGGTGCTCTGAAGCGGATGTTAGAGGTAATGGAAAGTTAACACTACACTTGGCAGCAGGTAATGTTAGCATACTGTTAACTAGATCTGGGTGAACCGTTTAAAATGTTAAGTTTGTAAAGCTGAGTGAGTATTCTACTGGACGCCATCACACATATGTAACAACCTTTCAGAGGCCGTTACAGTTGATTTTAGACAAAAAGCGAGCATAGTGGCCGGTTAGCTCAGGCAAACATTCATACCTGGAAGCTGCCCAGTACAACCACTTTTTTTTTTATCCTGTCGGTCTGGGGATTGAACCAACAACCTCCCGGTCACAAGCTGGCATCGCCAACCTTTAGGCCACCACTGCCACACACATATATAGAGGTTTATTACTCGACACAGAAGGTCCAGGGTTCGAGTCCGACCTGTGATGATTTCCTGCATGTCTTCCTTCACTCTCCCCTTTCATGTCTGAGCTGTCCTATCATTAAAGACCCATAAAAAAAACCAGTTGAGTTTGGACACCAAAATGACTAGTTAAGATTAGAAAGAAGATTGAACATTACAGGGGAACAAACTTGCGTTTCCAGGGTGAAAGTATTGTTGATGGTTGATGAGAACAAGCTGTAAGGGGAAACCAGGGATCTTACAATAGTCTAGAGGGATGTAATCATTACAGTCTTTGTGCTGTAAAATGTTAAGTTTGTAAAAGTTTAGTGAGGATTTGACTGGACGCCATCACAAATATGTCCCAGACATCCTGCAGTCTGAAAGAATAGGATGTGTTTCCTGTTTTGTATATTTCTGTTTCCTGTTTTGTATATTGACTTTGTATCATTCTGAGGATTGTTTATGTTTCGATTTATCCTGTTTTGACTGTGTAGTATTCTGTGCATTGTGTGTATTTCTGTTTCCTGATTATCCTGCCCCGCCCTGATGTGTTTCACCTGCTGTATCACCTGTCCCTTATTTGCTCATTACCTCATGTATTTAGCCTCTGTGTTCCCTTTGTCTCCTGTCAGATCGTTTTGTGTCCTTGCCCGGTCAGTTTCTGTGTGTTTGCTTATGCCTTTTGTGTCTCCCCATGTCAGTTCTGAGGCCTGTACTATGAAGCAAGATCAACTTGTCCTGGATCTCTTTCAGTAATCCGGCTTCACCAAACCTAACAACCGCGGTACCGCATAACCTGTACTACGACGCTGGTTATCAACTAGTTCAGTCAACCAATCAGGGTTTCCCAATCCAGCGGCACGCGCGTTCACATAAAAGAGGCGGTGTCTGCACAGCCTGACCAATCGCAAACATCTACCAGAGCCGCATGTTTTATATAAGAAGAGCAAATTATAATTCTACATAAATATGAAGAACACAGACTCGGTTTTACAGGGAAAACGCAATACAGTCGCTGCTTCCTAAAACAGGTAGGAAAGCTGGCAAAATAAAAAAATTGCCGATCACGCTGTAGATGTGTAAATTACTCTTATCAATATCACTTCCCCATCAGTCAGGACCAAGATCTGACCATAATTACACTTGTGCTTTCCATAAACTGTCGTTGCTTTAGCCTATTATTTCAGTTGCAACCCTGGCAGTGGGAAGCGATCGTGAGAGAAAATAAAAAATATAAAAACATAATTCAAACCGATGTGCGCATTGGCGACACATGGCTCAAGAAGCCGATATGTAATTCCCTCCCATTAAAATATATATATTTCATAAAAATACCCATCAGGGAATGTTAAGGGGGTCTCTAAATGTTTTAAGCTTACATGGTAGCACCTCTCCCCCCTCTCTCTCTCTCTCCCTCTCTCTCTCTCTCTCTCTCTCTCTCTGCACCGAGCTCCGCCTGATCTTCTTTAAGAATGGTGACGCCGTTATCAATCGAGTATTGATTGGTCAGTAGGAGGTGCTTTTACACCGGTTGATCTCTGATCTCCAACTTAACCTGCTCCCGACCAGGTTAGGTGTTCAGCATGAGTTACCACGGCGATTGAACCCGATAACAACTAATCCACCTTCGTAGTACAGAAAATCCTGGGTTGAGCCTGAAGTTAGCTCGTTAACGCCAAATCCTGCTTCGTAGTCCAGGCCTCTGGTCAGTTTCTGTGTGTTTGCCTTTTGTGTCTCCCCGTGTCAGTTCTGGTCAGTTTCTGTGCTTCCTGTATTGCCCTGGTTTTTGTACTTCCTTTGTTTTTTGCGATTCCCTGTTCGTTTATTCTACATTCTACTGCAGCTCTCAGGACTCCCTTGGTTTTAAGAGTATCTTGTTTATTGTGCAAATAAATCCTCAATTCAAACTTTCTCCTGCCTGCCTGCTCTCTGCGATTGGGTCCTCTAATCCCCTGGTTCTCAAACTGTTTGTTCCCCTTTTGAATTGTCTCTTTAAGCAATGTAACCCCTGACCAGCGCTAATCATTTTTGGTACAAAAAATAAGTCTCTATAAAGAGGAACAGTACAGGGCTGTCGTTGATAGATTTACTAAACTACAGCCTTGGAACTTAAAAACATTTAAATGATGATGGAAAAAGGAGACAAAACCTGTAAAAAAGACAAAAAACTTGGAAAAAATGCTAGAAAGAAGGAAGGAAGGCAAGAATAAGTCAAAAATAGTATCAGAAACTTCAAAAACATTGACATAACTTCGGAAAAAAAACGAGAAACTTGTAAAAAGTAGGACAGTAGAAGGAAGGAAGGATAGATTAGGTCCAAAGAAGGAGACACAAATGTCACTTTTTTGTTTGGAAAAAAAATTATTCTACATAAAGAGGAACAATGTTCTGGACAACAGCCTTGTTACTATTAAACATGTAGTTAAATGTCTCACGTACCCCCTGTAGTCTTCCAAAGTACCCCTAGGGGAACACGTAGACCCATTTGAAAAACACTGCTCTAATCCCCTGCATTGTAACAGGATGGTTTGGTGGTTTGATGGTTTGGTGGTTTGATGGTTTGGTGGTTTGATGGTTTGGTGGTTTGATGGTCTGATGGTTTGGTGGTTTGATGGTCTGATGGTTTGGTGGTTTGATGGTTTGGTGGTTTGGTGGTTTGGTGGTTTGATGGTTGTTGTTGTTTACAGCATGTGAGCAGCCCAACCAAGCCATTGTGGAGCTGCTGTTGAAGTTCGGAGCTCAGGTGAATCGCTGCAACGTTCAGGGAGAAACTTGTCTTCACGTCGCATGCAGACACGGACAACTGAACCTCTGCAGGACGTTACTGGAGGCCGGAGCCGATCTGAACCGCAAGAACATCTACGGCCTGCAGCCCATCTTCACCGCCGCGCAGCACGGACACGTCGACCTCATCAACCTGTTCGCCAGCAAAGGTCTGCCCCCCAAAAACACACAATCAAGTCTCTTCTCAGGTGTTTCTAAAGGTGTTTCTGTCCCTCAGGTGCAGATATAAACAGACAGGGTGTTAAGGTGTTTCTAAAGGTCCTTCTGTCCCTCAGGTGCAGATATAAACAGACAGGATGTTTAAGGTGTTTCTAAAAGTCCTTCTGTCCCTCAGGTGCAGATATAAATGGACATAATGTTAAGGTGTTTCTAAAGGTGTTTCTGTCCCTCAGGTGCAGATATAAACAGACAGGGTGTTAAGGTGTTTCTAAAGGTGCTTCTGTCCCTCAGGTGCAGATATAAATGGGCATAATGTTAAGGTGTTTCTAAAGGTCCTTCTGTCCCTCAGGTGCAGATATAAATGGACAGGCACCAGACGGAGCCTCGCCGCTGTTCGAAGCCTGTAAGAACGGTCATATTTCGGCGGTGGAAGCTCTGTTGTCTCTGAAAGCGGACGCTAACCGAGCCATGAAGTCTGGCCTGCTGCCTCTTCATGCAGCTGTTCAAAACAACCACTCACGGTCTGAGAAACTATTTTACCTTCAGCAACTGTTCTGTGCTTCATTGATGCTGTTTGAATGAATCCTCTGCTACTCTGTGATCGACCATATCTGGTATTCCTCTGATTTTCCGCCTCTAAATATTTGTTCTTTTGCTAAAAGTGTTTTTCAAATTCTTTGGCTCTGTGTCTGCCCAATTTCCAGTAACTGCCAAGAACTAGTGGTTAGCTACGTTTTTCTTCTCATGTATTTTTTTGCTTAAAGTGCTTAAACACCGGAAAGAGATACAACACAAATATTTATCATGTTTGATGATTTCATATCAACACTAACAGGAAGTGGATCTCACTAACAGGAAGTGTGTGTGTCTCCAGGATTGTGTCGATGCTGATCCCTCTCACCAGCATGGTGCGAGTGCGGCACTGTGGCATCAGCCCGCTGCACCTTGCCGCGGAGCACAACCGGGACGAGATCCTGGCGCTGCTGATCCAGGCCGGCTTCGACGTGAACAGCCGGCTGTCGTCCGACCGCTCAGCGATGTTCGAGGACCGCCGCAGCACGGCGCTCTACTTCTCTGTGATCAACGGGAACCTGGAGGCCACCGAGATGCTGCTGGCAGCCGGCGCTGACCCAGACCTAGACGTGTTCAACCCGCTGCTGATCGCCGTGCGGTTCTGCTGGATGGAGATGGCGGCGCTGCTGCTGCACTACGGCGCCAACGCCAACGCCCAGATCGCCACGGAGCCCTGTGCCTTCCCGGCGGCCATCTTGCTCCGGATGGAGTCCCTGCCGATGCTCAAGCTGCTGCTGGACCACGGCTGTGACGCCGCGACGTGCTTCGACTGTCCGCACGGCGGGAAAACGCACCCACCCATCACTCCGGCATGGCGGCCCGCCGAAGAGATGCGCGCCAGCAGAGTCACTCCGCCACGGCAATGCATTCAGGTGAGACACAAACATTTACTCTAAAAAGTAGCTAATAGACCTTTTTCACAGCAGACATGTTGACATGTCATAGTAGGAAAAGCACCGGTGTATTCAGACCTATTACTGATGGCTGCATTCCACTTAGGAGAGGTCCTGGTATTAAACCATTACTGATGGCTGCATTCCACTTAGGAGAGGTCCTGGTATTAAACCATTACTGATGGCTGCATTCCACTTAGGAGAGGCCCTGGTATTAAACCATTACTGATGGCTGCATTCCACTTAGGAGAGACCCTGGTATTAAACCATTACTGATGGCTGCATTCCACTTAGGAGAGACCCTGGTATTAAACCATTACTGATGGCTGCATTCCACTTAGGAGAGGTCCTGGTATTAAACCATTACTGATGGCTGCATTCCACTTAGGAGAGGTCCTGGTATTAAACCATTACTGATGGCTGCATTCCACTTAGGAGAGGTCCTGGTATTAAACCATTACTGATGGCTGCATTCCACTTAGGAGAGACCCTGGTATTAAACCATTACTGATGGCTGCATTCCACTTAGGAGAGGTCCTGGTATTAAACCATTACTGATGGCTGCATTCCACTTAGGAGAGGTCCTGGTATTAAACCATTATTGATGGCTGCATTCCACTTAGGAGAGGTCCTGGTATTAAACCATTACTGATGGCTGCATTCCACTTAGGAGAGGTCCTGGTATTAAACCATTACTGATGGCTGCATTCCACTTAGGAGAGGTCCTGGTATTGAGCATGCTGACCCACTGAAATATCTTACTGGGACACTTGATGGAACTGAGCCATCGTTAAGGTTATCAATCTCAGCTGTGCTTTTCCTACTATGACAAGTCAACATGTCTGCTGTGAAAAAGGTCCATTTAACATTTACTTTATCTTTTACTCTCTTACATTCATACTCATTTAATATCTTATTTATGTTGATTTAATTAAAAGCCATATCACGCTTTAAATTTTAATTGGTTGACAGATACGTTGCCAAGGCAATGGCGCAAAACAACAATTTAAAATACTTCTAGCAAAACTTACAACACTGAAGTAAAAGTAAAATTACAGACTTTAAAAACCTCTTTAAAAAGTAAAAGCACATCAAACAAACAACTAAGTTACAACCGTGTCCTCCATCTTGTTTCAGTTCTGTCCTCCATCTTGTTTCAGTTCTGTCCTCCATCTTGTTTCAGTTCTGTGAGGCGGTATCCGGTAGCCGCAGCGCCGGGCCGATCATCTCGCTGCTGCTGGAGTACGTCGGCCACATCCATCTCTGCTCGCGGCTGCTGGACGTCCTGGACCGCCGCAGCGACTGGAAGCCCATCAAACGCAAAGCTCGTAAGAAACCAAACGCAACGCCGACACAAAAATAACTGAGTGGTTTATCTTTGGTGCTTCTTGCATGGTAGACCCCGGCTTTTGTGGGGGGGACCCCTTTTGTCCTCAAACCCGAGGGGGGACCCTTTTTTTCTCTCTCTTTCCGTAGAACCTTTTTTTTTTTTTTTTTTTCGCTGTATCTTTTTTTTTCTTTTTTTTTTACTTTAGTCCTGGCTCTGTACGGTAGACCCTTTAGTCCTGAGCTCTGTACGGTAGACCCTTTAGTCCTGAGCTCTGTACGGTAGACCCTTTAGTCCTGAGCTCTGTAAGGTAGACCCTTTAGTCCTGGATCTGTACAGTAGACCCTTTAATCCTGCCTCTGTAAGGTAGACCCTTTAGTCCTGAACTCTGTACGGTAGACCCTCTAGTCCTCAGCTCTGGTCCTCTGGCTCTGTACGGTAGACCCTTTAGTCCTGAGCTCTGTACGGTAGACCCTTTAGTCCTGGATCTGTACGGTAGACCCTTTAGTCCTGCCTCTGTAAGGTAGACCCTTTAGTCCTGAACTCTGTACGGTAGACCCTCTAGTCCTCAGCTCTGGTCCTCTGGCTCTGTACCGTAGACCCTCTAGTCCTCAGCTCTGGTCCTCTGGCTCTGTACCGTAGACCCTCTAGTCCTCAGCTCTGGTCCTCTGGCTCTGTACGGTAGACCCTTTAGTCCTGGCTCTGTACGTTACACCAGGTATAAGAAATCTGAGGGGGACTTTGACAACCATATTAAAAATGTAGAGAAGGCAGTTCCTGCCTCCATTATAGTTCAAGGCTGGATTATTGTTAAACTCTTTATGTCGGCCTTCCATCTTTTGCCTTCAACTTGTCCAAAATGCTTCATAACGAACGCCCCCCGATATGCACATATCCCCTGGGAGGGGGAGCTGTGATTGGCTGAGGGAGCTAGGGGTGGGTCTGTGATTAGCTGAGGGAGCTGGGGGTGAGCTGTGATTGGCTGAGGGAGCTGGGGGTGGGGTTGTGATTGGCTGAGGGAGCTGGGGGCGAGCTGTGATTGGTTGAGGGAGCTGGGGGTGGGGCTGTGATTGGCTGAGGGAGCTGGGGGCGGCTGTGATTGGCTGAGGGAGCTGGGGGTGGGGCTGTGATTGGCTGAGGGAGCTGGGGGCGGTGCGATGATTGGCTGAGTGGTTTCTCAGCATCTGTGTTCTCTTCCAGTTCCTCCTCATCCTCTGATGCAGCTCTGCAGGCTGAAGATCAGACATCAAGTTGGAGTTCGAAAACTCAAACTGCTCCACACTCTGCCACTTCCTGTCACTCTGGTCCGCTTCCTGCACTACGACGTCCAATGTTCACTCTTCTAAACTCTCCTGAACTCTCCTGAACTCTCCTGGACTCTCCTGGACTCTCATAAACTCTCATAAACTCTCATAAACTCTCCTGAACTCTCCTGAACTCTCCTAAACTCTCCTGAACCCTCCTAAACTCTCCTGGACTCTCCTGAACTCTCCTGAACTCTCCTGGACTCTCCTAAACTCTCCTGGACTCTCCTGAACTCTCCTAAACTCTCCTGGACTCTCCTGAACTCTCCTGAACTCTCCTAAATACCGGACTGCTGTTGTTAATGGCTAACGTAGACATTTTGCCCAATAAATAATTTATTTGTTTATTTAATGATTTAAAAATGAGCTCATATAAAACTACAGGTTGACATTAAAACTCACCGAGGATAAAACCCAAAATGTCTGAAGGGTTTTGTCCGTTGGGGTCCTTTAGTCAAACATCTAACAGATTCATCAAAGTTAAACATTTAGAGTTGAAGTTGAGAACGCTACATTGTAACCATTTCTCTAATCGTGCTCAGGTCCACATTATTCCTCTATGTGCTTTTACTCATTAGACTATTACATCCAAAAGGAATAACATCTGTCTGGCTACCTTTTGTAAAGCGGCTTTGATTTTATCTTAGCAGTGGAAAAATAATGAAGTACTTTTTCACAGTTCTTGAGACCCTTTTTTCCTCCGTCGACCAGTTCAGATTCATGAAATTATCAGAGTCAAGATGGTCTGTGGGTGAACCTTTAATATATATAATATATAGTTTGCTTTATATATGTATTTAATATAACTATATTATTTTGCAAAAACAGTGTAAGGATATTTCATACATGACTCTCATTATTCATATTTCAGACCCTTTACGCCAGGACAGACAAGTCATTCCAGAAACATAAATAAATAGACACAAAACTACAAAACAAACAAATCAAACAACATAATAAATGCACTCAGAAACGATTTAATCGTAGTCTCTAACATTAATGTAACAATTTATAAAATCTAATTCTCTATAAGAAAAAACAATAAAAAAATATATATATATATATAGTTTATATATATATATATAGTTTATATAGAGTTTATATAGTTTGCTTTTGAAGCGTTGTGATGATCCGGTTCACCAGGAGATGGCAGCAGAGTGTCAAGAGTTGGTCCGTCCAGAAAGGATTCTGGCTTTAAAGCCATATTTAACCTGATAAAAACCTTTTTGTCTTTAGCAGTTATATGGAACTCTCCAACTTTAACATTTTAAACTTATTGTTTTAGAACCAAAAAGAATGGCTTCCAACGTTTCCCCCACAGAACTAGTTCAGCCCGGTTAAAAAGGACCGGGCTGGGCCTGGTTCAGCCCGGTGGAAAGGACCGGGCTGGGCCTAGTTCAGCCCGGTGGAAAGGACCTGGCTGGGCCTGGTTCAGCCCGGTGAAAAGGACCGGGCTGGGCCTGGTTCAGCCCGGTGGAAAGGACCGGGCTGGGCCTAGTTCAGCCCGGTGAAAAGGACCGGGCTGGGCCTGGTTCAGCCAGGTGAAAAGGACCGGGCTGGGCCTAGTTCAGCCCGGTGGAAAGGACCTGGCTGGGCCTGGTTCAGCCAGGTGAAAAGGACCCAGCTGGGCCCGTCATAGATGGATTAATTGGACATTAATGCAGAGCCCAATAGTTTCTTTATAACACGCTAAATTGATAATTTAACAAAGCTATAAGACAGATTCCATAGAGCCGTACATCAAGGCTCCATCCAGCGCTACGTTTTGGTTTTTAAGCGTTTGAGTTTTGAGACCAAACTGATCTCAGTGCACCAAGTGTTTTTATCTCCAGTAGAAGAACTAATCTCTGTTTACACTAACACGCCAAAACCTCATATCTCATCAAACACCAGAGCAGGGGGAATGAGAGGGGGAAACGCCAGAGCAGGGGGAATGAGAGGGGAAACATCAGAGCAGGGGGAATGAGAGGGGGAAACACCAGAGCAGAGGGAATGAGGGGGAAACACCAGAACAGGGGGAATGAGAGGGGGAAACGTCAGATCAGGGGGAATGAGAGGGGGAAACACCAGAACAGGGGGAATGAGGGGGAAACACCAGAGCAGGGGGGAATGAGGGGGGAAACACCAGGGGAGAGATGGGGAAACGCCAGAGCAGGGGGTATGAGTGGGGGAAACGCCAGAGCAGGGGGAATGAGAGGGGGGAACGTCAGAGCAGGGGAAATGAGAGGGGGTAATGACACCAAAGCAGGGGGAATGAGAGGGGGAAATGACACCAGAGCAGAGGGAATGAGAAGGGGAAATGCCAGAGCAGGAGGAATGAGAGGGGGAAATGCCAGAGCAGGGGGAATGATAGGGGGAAACGCCACCAGAGCAGGGGGAATGAGAGGGTGAAACATCCGAGCAAGGGGAATGAGAGGGGGAAATGCCACCAGAGCAGGGGAAATGAGATGGGGAAATGCCAGAGCAGGGGGAATGAGAGGGGGAAACACCAGAGCAGGGGGAATGAGAGGGGGAAATGCCACCAGAGCAAGGGGAATGAGAGGGGGAAGACAGCTGAAGATATTCCCTTTTAAACCAAATGTAGCAGTGGAGATGTAGCATAAGTCAGAGCTAAAAGCTAACCGGAGATATATATGACTATGTCGGTTACTGTATTTAAAGAAAAATGTCTAGAAAATAATTCTCAGTGGCTTAGGCCCAATGGGCTGCCAGGCTCGCACTACACCAGAGAAACTAAAGCATTCAGGGATAATCTATTTTCTGACAGCATTGTATTTACATTTTGTAGATCCTCACTGAGGGTATTCTACTGTCTTATCTTCATGTGCTGCCAATGAAACAGAACCATCAGCATATAAAGATAGATTGCATGCAGCACCTGTTTTTAAGCCATTAATATAAAATGAAAAGAATAGAGGCCCCAGGATACTGCCTTGAGGCACCCCACATCCCATGATCCTTGACTCTGAAAGTGTCCCGTTAACGCAAACCCTTTCAGTGTGATTTATAGCTACAACGGGACACGATACTGAAACCCACAGCAGTAACATGCTGTTACCTACTTTGCAGCTTTACAAAAGGTTCCTGTTTAAAATATATATTCACTTTTCTGCTCCTGTATAATCAGCCCGTTCTCACTCCGAATTCGTAAACTACGGACGTTTGGACAGTAGCTGTCAGCGTCTGAAGCGACAGAAAAAGCATCCTTCAGTGTTAGTAGAACGTACCGGGGAGAGCAGCAGCTCCACGGAGAGTTGAAGATAACGTAACACTAAGAGAGACTACGGTAGAGAGTAGTATGAAAGCCCGAAAATCAGCGTAGGGAGGACTTGGACCCACGAGACCGGGGATCGTGTCCCGCGTGTCCCGTTCTTCTTTACCTAAACCCAACTGTCCCGTTCTTCTTTACCTAAACCCAACTGTCCCGTTCTTCTTTATCTAAACCCAACTGTCCCGTTCTTCTTTAACTAAACCCAACTGTCCCGTTCTTCTTTACCTAAACCCAAATGTCCCGTTCTTCTTTACCTAAACCCAACTGTCCCGTTCTTCTTTACCTAAACCCAACTGTCCCGTTCTTCTTTACCTAAACCCAACTGTCCCGTTCTTCTTTACCTAAACCCAACTGTCCCGTTCTTCTTTACCTAAACCCAACTGTCCCGTTCTTCTTTACCTAAACCCAACTGTCCCGTTCTTCTTTACCTAAACCCAACTGTCCTGTTCTTCTTTACCTAAACCCAACTGTCCCGTTCTTCTTTACCTAAACCCAACTGTCCCGTTCTTCTTTACCTAAACCCAACTGTCCCGTTCTTCTTTACCTAAACCCAACTGTCCCGTTCTTCTTTATCTAAACCCAACTGTCCCGTTCTTCTTTACCTAAACCCAACTGTCCCGTTCTTCTTTATCTAAACCCGACCGTCCCGTTCTTCTTTTCCTAAACCCAACTGTCCCGTTCTTCTTTACCTAAACCCAACTGTCCTGTTCTTCTTTACCTAAACCCAACTGTCCCGTTCTTCTTTATCTAAACCCAACTGTCCCGTTCTTCTTTATCTAAACCCAACTGTCCCGTTCTTCTTTATCTAAACCCAACTGTCCCGTTCTTCTTTATCTAAACCCAACTGTCCTGTTCTTCTTTACCTAAACCCAACTGTCCCGTTCTTCTTTACCTAAACCCAACTGTCCCGTTCTTCTTTACCTAAACCCAACTGTCCTGTTCTTCTTTACCTAAACCCAACTGTCCCGTTCTTCTTTATCTAAACCCAACTGTCCCGTTCTTCTTTACCTAAACCCAACTGTCCCGTTCTTCTTTACCTAAACCCAACTGTCCCGTTCTTCTTTATCTAAACCCAACTGTCCCGTTCTTCTTTATCTAAACCCAACCGTCCCGTTCTTCTTTACCTAAACCCAACTGTCCCGTTCTTCTTTATCTAAACCCAACTGTCCCGTTCTTCTTTACCTAAACCCAACTGTCCTGTTCTTCTTTACCTAAACCCAACTGTCCCGTTATTCTTTATCTAAACCCAACTGTCCCGTTCTTCTTTACCTAAACCCAACTGTCCCGTTCTTCTTTATCTAAACCCAACTGTCCCGTTCTTCTTTACCTAAACCCAACTGTCCCGTTCTTCTTTACCTAAACCCAACTGTCCCGTTCTTCTTTACCTAAACCCAACTGTCCCGTTCTTCTTTACCTAAACCCAACTGTCCTGTTCTTCTTTACCTAAACCCAACTGTCCCGTTCTTCTTTAAGCCAACCCACAACGCGTTTAGATAAGACGCTAAAGGAGACTTTTAGTGTCAATAACAACGACAAAGACACCTGACCAAGCATGCGTATTATACGAGATGGGAGTGAGAATCTGTTGGTATAATTCTTTACAGTGTCTTTGAAAGAGCAAATGGAAACTGGTATGTAGTTGCTTGCGTGTCGTTTCATATAGTAGAATTACTCTTGCCATTTTTATCTCATCTGGGACTTTACTGAATAGACATGTACATTTTATTATTATTTAAATTTTATGAACATCAATCGGTGTCTTTACTAGGATTTAGTTCGACTAAATCTTCAGCCTCAGAAACCCTGGAGAAGATAAAGAGAATCAGGATTAACTCCCTTTTGTTTATAAAAATCTATTCTGTGTTTATCCTCACATATACCTGAAAGATGAGGAAGTTTGTTTACCAGGTTGTTTTTTTAGCAATTTTAGCAAAATACGCATTTAATTGTTCAGCCAGTTGCTGTTTGTGTGATGTGTTTAATCTCCGTACTGAGATTATTTTAGATTTTAAAGGTTTACTGTTAATCCTTTAAGGCACTTCCAAAGCTTCCTCGGCTCGGTTTGACTTCGTTAAGGTTTTCTGTCTGAAAACTTCTTTCTAATCTGCTGAGACCGTTCTGTCGTAAACTCCATCGTCTCCTTACCTTTAGTTCGGAAGACCTCCTGTGTTTGATGCTCACTTGCTGTTCTGTTGTATGGGATCATATAAGGGTCATTAATTACACACACAGACACACACACGCACACACAGACACACAGACACAGACACACACACACACACACACACACACACACACACACAAACACACACACACACACACACACAAAAACACAAACACACACACACACACACACACACACACAGAGACACAGAGACAGACACACACACACAGACACACACACACACACACACACACACACATACATACACACACAAGATGATGTAATGTTTTATGTTTAAATGTAACCAGTGACCTTTGACCTGTCTGTGCATTATGTAACTAAAGTTGTAAAATAAAAACAGAACCTTTCCGTCATTCATTAAAAATGTATAACGTCTCCTTAAGTCCTCTAATATTTCCTCATTTATGTCATCAACACATCCATGATTCATAGAAATGTGTAAAACACAACAAGCCACAAAGCATGCTGGGACTTTTTGAGGATTGTACTGTAAAGTGCCTCCTGACCTCCAAACACCTGAAGCGCATTTTCAGTAATATTTTTCTTTGTAATTATGTATGGTTTTCAAAAATGGGAACTGCTGTAGATGAGAGAAGTGTATGCGCACACGCTACATTATGGCCAAGCATGCGTCCCTAAAATAGCATCTGAATAACGCGCTACTGACTTTAGACTAGCACCACTGACTTTAGACTAGTACCACTGACTTTAGACTAGCGCCACTGACTTTAGACTAGCGCCACTGACTTTAGACTAGCGCCACTGACTTTAGACTAGCGCCACTGACTTTAGACTAGCACCACTGACTTTAGACTAGCACCACTGACTTTAGACTAGTTCCACTGACTTTAAACTAGCACCACTGACTTTAAACTAGCACCACTGACTTTAGACTAGTACCACTGACTTTAGACTAGCACCACTGACTTTAGACTAGCGCCACTGACTTTAGACTAGCACCACTGACTTTAGACTAGCGCCACTGACTTTAAACTAGCACCACTGACTTTAAACTAGCACCACTGACTTTAGACTAGTACCACTGACTTTAGACTAGCACCACTGACTTTAGACTAGTACCACTGACTTTAGACTAGCACCACTGACTTTAGACTAGTGCCACTGACTTTAAACTAGCACCACTGACTTTAGACTAGCACCACTGACTTTAGACTAGTACCACTGACTTTAGACTAGCACCACTGACTTTAGACTAGTACCACTGACTTTAGACTAGCGCCACTGACTTTAGACTAGCACCACTGACTTTAGACTAGTGCCACTGACTTTAAACTAGCACCACTGACTTTAAACTAGCACCACTGACTTTAGACTAGTACCACTGACTTTAGACTAGCACCACTGACTTTAGACTAGCGCCACTGACTTTAGACTAGCGCCACTGACTTTAGACTAGTACCACTGACTTTAGACTAGTACCACTGACTTTAGACTAGCACCACTGACTTTAGACTAGTGCCACTGACTTTAAACTAGCACCACTGACTTTAAACTAGCACCACTGACTTTAGACTAGCACCACTGACTTTAGACTAGCACCACTGACTTTTAGACCCACGACTTTAGACTAAAGCCACGACTTTTGACTAAGCGCCACTGACTTTAGACTAGCGCCACTGACTTTAGACTAGCACCACTGACTTTAGACTAGCGCCACTGACTTTAGACTAGCGCCACTGACTTTAAACTAGCACCACTGACTTTAAACTAGCACCACTGACTTTAGACTAGCCCCACTGACTTTAGACTAGCGCCACTGACTTTAGACTAGCGCCACTGACTTTAAACTAGCACCACTGACTTTAGACTAGCACCACTGACTTTAGACTAGCACCACTGACTTTAGACAAGCACCACTGACTTTAGACTAGCCCCACTGACTTTAGACTAGCGCCACTGACTTTAGACTAGCGCCACTGACTTTAAACTAGCACCACTGACTTTAGACTAGCGCCACTGACTTTAGACTAGCACCACTGACTTTAGACAAGCACCACTGACTTTAGACTAGTGCCACTGACTTTAGACTAGCACCACTGACTTTAAACTAGCACCACTGACTTTAAACCAAAATAGGAATGATACATGCATCGGTGTACAAAGGCAATTGCGCTGAGTGCAAGATAGGGCCCTGAAAGGTGTTCCAGACACGAGGAACAGAAAACAAAAAGCTTTTGTTCTTATTTAGGGAACTTTGTCCGGCGAAACAATAGACAGGAAGCAGACCAACTCAGACTGAAAGGACATCACATAAAAATAATAAAATAAGTAACATAAATGATGTAAAAACTATCCAATTTATCAATAAATATTCACCTTGTTCCACAAA
>NC_053129.1:36761094-36763594 GCF_010015445.1 Perca fluviatilis
CAGTCGCTTCATGACAGGTTCTGGGAAGAGCATGGTGGCCTACCGGCGGCCAGACGGCAGTCTGGTCTACATCGCTCCAGAACCCAAAGAGTGAGTCAGAAACATCTCAGAACCTGGAAACACCTGTTTCACACCCATCTATAGATAGATAGATAGATAGATGGATGGATGGATGGATGGATGGATGGATAGATGGATGGATGGATGGATGGATAGATGGATGGATGGATGGATGGATGGATAGATGGATGGATGGATGGATGGATGGATGGATGGATGGATGGATGGATGGATGGATGGATGGATGGATGGATGGATGGATGGATGGATGGATGGATAGATGGATGGATGGATGGATGGATGGATGGATAGATGGATGGATGGATGGATGGATAGATGGATGGATGGATGGATGGATGGATGGATGGATGGATGGATGGATGGATGGATGGATAGATGGATGGATGGATGGATGGATGGATGGATGGATGGATGGATGGATGGATGGATAGATGGATGGATGGATGGATGGATGGGTGGATGGATGGATAGATGGATGGATGTATAGATGGATGGATGGATAGATGTATAGATGGATGGATAGATGGATGGATGGATGGATGGATAGATGGATGTATAGATGGATGGATGTATAGATGGATGGATGGATGGATGGATGTATAGATGGATGGATGTATAGATGGATGGATGAATGGAGTGAGGAGTTGCAGCGTTCGCCTAACTCGGCAGGGGAGGGTGTATAGCGTTAGACACGGCACCCTTTCTCTTCTCTGCTTCTCTTCATAGTCGTCAGATTCATCTATCAACCCTTATAGAGCTGGCCCAGGTTTGCTTTGCACCAGCTCTTAGTTATGCTGTTATAGTTTTAGACTGCTGGGGGACTTCCTTTGACAAACTGAGCTCCTCTCTCCTCTCTCTTTCCATCTGTGTGCTTCCATGTTCCAGAAATGCTTGTTACTAACCTAGCTCTGGGGAGATGATTCCCCGGAGTCCTTATGTTTTTTCGCCCAGCAGTTTTCCTTGGATTAGGGTGGCCCCTAAATCATGGTTGCAGCTGTCGCCATGGTCCTGCTCCACGCCCTGCTACATCCTGCTACACTCTGCAGTGCCCTGCTACGCCCTGCTACACCCTGTAACTCCATGCAGTGTCCTGCTGCATCCTGCTACGTCCTGTAGTGCCCTGCTACACCCTGTAACTCCCTGCAGTGCCCTGCTACTCCATGAACTACTACAACTACTATTTCTAGTTACTGATCCATTATCTTTATTGTGACTATTATCGCCACTGTTCATCATACCCCCATCCAGCACCGTCAGACACCGCCTACCAAGAGCCTGGGTCTGTCCCAGGTTTCTCCCTAAAAGGAAGTTTTTCCTTGCCACTGTCGCACTAACTGCTTGCTCTTGGGGAAATTACTGGAATTGTTGGGTGTTTGTAAATTATAGAGTGTGGTCTAGATCTACTCTATCTGTAAAGTGTCTTGAGATATCTCTTGTTATGATTTGATACTATAAATAAAATTGAATTAAATTGAATTGAATCAATATTTGTGAGGGGCCAGATTCGGGCCTTGAGTTTGACACATGTCGTCTGAAGTTTAAAACTTTAAAAATTCATAACAAATCAGTCGCACTTTGTACCTTTCAGCAACATGTCGGTCCAACTGGGCTAAAACGTTATTATTATTATTATTATTAAACCTAACTCCTCCCACAGTTCTTACTTCACACCAAAACTGCTGCAGATTGTCACAAACCATGATTTATGAATGACCAAAAATGAGCTGGCAGTGTATCAAAATATTTACTGTAAACAACTGTTAACTCTGCTAACTCCTAACTGTGTCATAGACAGATAAGGGATTGGAAGTCCACATTTGCTCAGGTGAGAATCAGACAAGGTTCAAAATTAAAGAAACACTTGAGTTTATCCAGAGCAGGTCAGGCAGAGAATCATCAATCTGAGGGTCATCAATCCGCACTTTATTCATTGGGTCAACTCATCAGAATAGATTCATTAACAAATAGGAGCCACTTACAATGGGTTTATAACCCTCACACCATTCCAGATCGTTCTTGAACGCTTGGATTTTTCCGTATCATTCAGGCTGACTCTACCCCCTCTGATGGTCCCTGCAGGGAGGAGGACCTCTCATTCAGGCTGACTCTAACTCTCTGATGGTCCCTGCAGGGAGGAGGACTGACTCTAACCCCTGGGTCTAAAAAACAGTACTGGACTTTCTCCCAAATAGGCCCATCATCCGGCCATTCGCCCGTAGCCGTGCGCGACAGACACTAGCCAGGATGTCCTGATACTATGCCACAATACTGTAGCCTATCAGACAAGGTATTCATAGCAAGTAACATCTCAAAACCAATGATGATAACTGGGGTTGTGTTTATTAATGAAGCCTCAGCCTTCAAATAAAAACTAAAAATGTACAATGCCATTACATCTGCATTGAAATTAAAATACAAA
>NC_053129.1:36768594-36786094 GCF_010015445.1 Perca fluviatilis
CTAACAAACCCGGGAAGACCGGCTTGTTACCGCTTCACATCGCCGCCCAGACAGGAAATGACACGTAGGCACACAGATCTCGAAGACATCTTTGTAATTTAGGTTTTAAATCCAGTTCTCAGACCAGAGCCAGCGTTTCAGGAGTAGAGAGGCTCAGATCAGGACAGCTAACTTTAATGTTGAAGGCAGATGCTGGGTTG
This sequence comes from Perca fluviatilis, assembly GCF_010015445.1. NCBI lineage: Eukaryota > Metazoa > Chordata > Actinopteri > Perciformes > Percidae > Perca > Perca fluviatilis. Next base: position 36,768,795 of record NC_053129.1, read on the forward strand.
TAGTTTTATACTCTACCTGCACATTTCTCTGCTGTTAAAACTACAAAAATGTCTCTTCTTTACCAGTACTTAAAAATCCACAGCATGAAATACTAACTGGTGAACGTTTTACCTGGGTAAATCTGGAATATAAACATTGCTTTAGGACATGCATTTTAGAAGATGGGGATAAGAGTATATCTTTATTAACAGGAAATATGAAAAACTTAAACTTAAATACAGATAACTGTTGATTAGTCTCTAACAGTAACAGTGGGTTTCTTTCATCCTTGTGAACAAGCTAGCGAGTTATGTCAGAGTCTGTGTTCTGTTTCCTGTTCCAGCATCGTCTCCATGTTGGTCCCCGTCACCAGTAAAGCCGCAGTGCGGTGGAGCGGCATCAGCCCGCTGCACCTGGCCGCCGAGCGTAACCGTGATGAGGTCCTGGAGGATCTGATTGCGGCGGGCTTCGACGTCAACGCCCAGCTGTCCGAAGAGCGCTCAAAGCTCTACGAGGACCGGCGCAGCTCGGTGCTCTACTTCTCCGTCAGCAACAACAACGTGGACGCCGTACGTTCGCTGCTGGCAGCCGGCGCCGACCCCAACCGCGACATGTTCCGGCCGCTGATGGTGGCGGCGCGGATGGGCAGCATGGAGATGGTGGAGCTGCTGGTAGAGCACGGCGCCGATATCAACGCCCCCGTGCCCACGCACCCCACCACATTCCCCGCAGTCTACATGTTCTCCATGAAGTTCCTGCCCATGTTCAAGTTCCTGCTGGACCACGGAGGCCACGCCCAGTCCTGCTTCAGCTGCGTCTACGGAGCCTGCACACATCCTCCAATCAGAACCAAGCACTCGGACTGGGACCTGGGATACAGCGACGGTGTGCCGCAGCAGACAGGGGGCGTACAGGTGACAGGAGTCTGCTGGAAGGGTTTATATATTCAACTACACAACCGAGGGATAAAGTCAACATTATGTAACCATAGGCAGAGTTTGACATTTGAGCCAGGGGGCAAAAAAAAACTCATTGTAGCAGCTGAGACCTGGCCTACCACTCGGGGAACACAGCACGAGCACATATGGACAAAACAATCTTCAAAAAAACAAATATCTTTATTTTTAAAGCAGATTTTAAATTACATTGTAACAATTTAACAATTCGCCCTCATGAAATCCAATCGCGGCTGTCTTGGAACGCAACAGACAGACGGTGGCGGGATACCCCGACACTTAAATTCAACTAAAATGTAACAGTGACCAATCAGTGTTGGACCTACAGTCTGTTGAGATACCTCTCCAAATGCAGAAACGAAAGCGCAGTCACACCATAAAACGTTAAGACACGTTAAGAAAAAAGATCCGTATTTTGCCGTAATCCAATGGCAAATTCTGCTATCTGTTATTATTCTGTGATTGACAGTTTTGTGATTAATTAACATTTCTGTGATTGATTAATAGTTCTGCGATTGATAGTTCTGTGATTGATTAACAGTTCTGCGATTGATAGTTCTGTGATTGATTAACAGTTCTGTGATTGATAGTTCTGTGATTGATTAACATTTCTGTGATTGATTAACAGTTCTGCGATTGATAGTTCTGTGATTGATTAACAGTTCTGCGATTGATAGTTCTGTGATTGATTAACAGTTCTGCGATTGATAGTTCTGTGATTGATTAACAGTTCTGTGATTGATAGTTCTGTGATTGATTAACATTTCTGTGATTGATTAACAGTTCTGCGATTGATAGTTCTGTGATTGATTAACAGTTCTGCGATTGATAGTTCTGTGATTGATTAACAGTTCTGCGAGATGATCTCAGCTCCGAGTATCTGCCGTTGGGCGGGGCCAATCATTGACGTCCTGCTGGACTATGTTGGTCATGTGACGCTCTGCTCCAGACTGCTGGAACACCTGGACAGCTTCTCCGACTGGAGCGGCATCAAGGACAAAGCAGGTGACTGACCTGATTTTAGGAAAACTTTCTGAAGTCTTTTTCTGAGAGAAATGAAACTGTCTTCATTTGATTTTCAGGAGAAAGCAAAGCAAAATATGGCTTTTATTCTCAAAGATGTTCGGAAGTTTTCCAGAGGCGGAAACACGAGCTGGATGCTCTTGATTTACATAAAGTTGCCTGGAATTCTATTTTATTTTTTCAAATCAAGGCATTTTCAGGGAGACTGAGACACTGCAATAATAAGATAAATCGTATATGTATAATAACGCATATTCTAAATAAGGGCCCTCAAACTCCCGTAGTAACCTTCCCCATCATGTCTCATCACATGGAAAGTCTCCGAAAAACAAGTTACACAAAGTTGGTATCTAATGTTCCAGTGTGTCTGGTAGTTGTGTATCTGATGTTCCAGTGTGTCTGGTAGTTTGGTGTCTGATGTTCCAGTGTGTCTGGTAGTTGTGTATCTGGTGTTCCAGTGTGTCTGGTAGTTGTGTATCTGGTGTTCCAGTGTGTCTGGTAGTTGTGTATCTGATGTTCCAGTGTGTCTGGTAGTTGTGTATCTGGTGTTCCAGTGTGTCTGGTAGTTGTGTATCTGGTGTTCCAGTGTGTCTGGTAGTTGTGTATCTAATGTTCAAGTGTGTCTGGTAGTTGTGTATCTGGTGTTCCAGTGTGTCTGGTAGTTGTGTATCTGGTGTTCCAGTGTGTCTGGTAGTTGTGTATCTAATGTTCAAGTGTGTCTGGTAGTTGTGTATCTGATGTTCCAGTGTGTCTGTTAGTTGTGTATCTAATGTTCAAGTGTGTCTGGTAGTTGTGTATCTAATGTTCAAGTGTGTCTGGTAGTTGTGTATCTGATGTTCCAGTGTGTCTGGTAGTTGTGTATCTAATGTTCAAGTGTGTCTGGTAGTTGTGTATCTAATGTTCAAGTGTGTCTGGTAGTTGTGTATCTAATGTTCAAGTGTGTCTGGTAGTTGTGTATCTAATGTTCAAGTGTGTCTGGTAGTTGTGTATCTGATGTTCCAGTGTGTCTGGTAGTTGTGTATCTAATGTTCAAGTGTGTCTGGTAGTTTGGTGTCTGATGTTCCAGTGTGTCTGGTAGTTGTGTATCTGGTGTTCCAGTGTGTCTGGTAGTTGTGTATCTGGTGTTCCAGTGTGTCTGGTAGTTTGGTATCTGATGTTCCAGTGTGTCTGGTAGTTTGGTATCTGATGTTCCAGTGTGTCTGGTAGTTTGGTATCTGATGTTCCAGTGTGTCTGGTAGTTTGGTATCTGATGTTCCAGTGTGTCTGGTAGTTTGGTATCTGATGTTCCAGTGTGTCTGGTAGTTTGGTGTCTGATGTTCCAGTGTGTCTGGTAGTTGTGTATCTGGTGTTCCAGTGTGTCTGGTAGTTGTGTATCTGGTGTTCCAGTGTGTCTGGTAGTTTGGTATCTGATGTTCCAGTGTGTCTGGTAGTTGTGTATCTGGTGTTCCAGTGTGTCTGGTAGTTGTGTATCTGGTGTTCCAGTGTGTCTGGTAGTTGTGTATCTGGTGTTCCAGTGTGTCTGGTAGTTGTGTATCTGATGTTCCAGTGTGTCTGGTAGTTTGGTATCTGATGTTCCAGTGTGTCTGGTAGTTGTGTATCTGATGTTCCAGTGTGTCTGGTAGTTTGGTATCTGATGTTCCAGTGTGTCTGATGTTCCAGTGTGTCTGGTAGTTTGGTATCTGATGTTCCAGTGTGTCTGGTAGTTGTGTATCTGATGTTCCAGTGTGTCTGGTAGTTGTGTATCTGGTGTTCCAGTGTGTCTGGTAGTTTGGTGTCTGATGTTCCAGTGTGTCTGGTAGTTGTGTATCTGATGTTCCAGTGTGTCGTGTAGTTGTGTATCTGATGTTCCAGTGTGTCTGGTAGTTTGGTGTCTGATGTTCCAGTGTGTCTGGTAGTTGTGTATCTGATGTTCCAGTGTGTCTGGTAGTTTGGTATCTGATGTTCCAGTGTGTCTGGTAGTTGTGTATCTGATGTTCCAGTGTGTCTGGTAGTTTGGTATCTGATGTTCCAGTGTGTCGTGTAGTTGTGTATCTGATGTTCCAGTGTGTCTGGTAGTTGTGTATCTGATGTTCCAGTGTGTCTGGTAGTTTGGTATCTGATGTTCCAGTGTGTCTGGTAGTTGTGTATCTGGTGTTCCAGTGTGTCTGGTAGTTGTGTATCTGGTGTTCCAGTGTGTCTGGTAGTTGTGTATCTGGTGTTCCAGTGTGTTTGGTAGTTGTGTATCTGGTGTTCCAGTGTGTCTGGTAGTTGTGTATCTGATGTTCCAGTGTGTCTGGTAGTTGTGTATCTGATGTTCCAGTGTGTCTGGTAGTTGTGTATCTGGTGTTCCAGTGTGTTTGGTAGTTGTGTATCTGGTGTTCCAGTGTGTCTGGTAGTTGTGTATCTGGTGTTCCAGTGTGTTTGGTAGTTGTGTATCTGGTGTTCCAGTGTGTTTGGTAGTTGTGTATCTGATGTTCCAGTGTGTCTGGTAGTTGTGTATCTGGTGTTCCAGTGTGTCTGGTAGTTGTGTATCTGGTGTTCCAGTGTGTTTGGTAGTTGTGTATCTGATGTTCCGGTGTGTCTGGTAGTTTGGTATCTGATGTTCCAGTGTGTCTGGTAGTTGTGTATCTAATGCTCCAGTGTGTCTTGTTGTCTTATAATTTGGTATCTGGTAGTTTGGTGATGTTCCGGTTTATGTTTCAGCGCCTCCGCGGCCACTGCTGCAACTCTGCCGGGTGCAGGTTCTCCAGCTGGTTGGACGTCGGCGTTTGAAGAAGCTGCCACTGCCCGTAGGTTTGATCCGCTTCCTGCAGCACCAGGAACGATGTGTGCACGACTGCTGAGAGAAACCCTGATGCTTCTACACTTCATCCAGCTTGCTGAAGGCAGGGCACTCATTGTTATTTATTATTTTTGATTGTTTGATCTGCAGACGTTTTACAAATGGTGAAAATATGACCAGCGAACGTTTCTTTAACCTCAACAACGGTGCATTTAACACAGCTGTGTGCGCAAGCCAGACAGACCCTTGAGTCTCTGAGCAGGAGTCCACACATTTAGCATTCAGATCTTCTTTAGTTTGGGCCCTGTTGTCTGAAGTTTTAAAGCCAAAAATTCTGATGAATGGCACATCAGCTGCCGGAGCGTCGACATGTTTGCTCCCTGTCTCCCAGCAGATGTGTTATGTGTTAGGAGTTAGGCCGGTTACACACTGGCTGCATGGCATGAGCGTGGCGTTTCTGTTGCGTGTCAGCTGCGTGAATGTCTTTACACACCAGAAACGTGTCTGACGCGGCGCTGCTGCTGCTAGCCTTGTCTGGACACATGGATGTTTCCCATAAACATAAATATATTCTGATCTGATTACAGCAAAGACAATGTCGGCAGTATTGACGGCAAAATAGGCTCCAGAATATTTCATTCTGTATTTAAATTACATTTATATATCTGCATTTATATCAAAACCTCGAGACTTTCAAACATCAACATGTCATTTATTAATATGTATTCGTGTCTAAACGACATATAAACATCTTTTCCTATTCTATTTTGCCTGGAAACGCTTCCAACATGCTTGCATGTCGCGTGAAAAATAGGCGTTGGTTCTATTTCTAGGACGCACGCATTTTCTCAAGCCGCGCCTGAGCATGTCATGCAGGCAGTGTGTAAGCTCTAACCTGTTAATATGGGAGCCCAAATAAAAACGGACACGCCTCGCAGCTGACACGTTCACGCGACGCATCCAGTGTGTAACCGGCCTTACGCGTTACGTGTTATGTAGGGAGGTTAAAGGTTGTGCAGGGAGGGGAAGACCATTCAGCTTATTAGATGTTTCCTAAAAATAAAGATTCACAAGTCCTGCATCTTAAGTAGGGTCTTTAGTCTTTTGAGGATGAGTCTCAAGTCAAGTCTAACTCTGGCGCAAGCATTCTGCTTTTTTACTACCTCGAGTTTACGGACTCCACTGATCTCTCACACACCCACCAAACGACAGAAAACATACCTCAAAGCAATGCACACTGTTTAAAGATTCAACGTGCCTTTGATTTAAAGTATGGATGCAACTATGTGATTGGCTCTTGGAAATCATGGCAACATCTGGTTGAAGTGAACGCCAACAGTCAGCTGATTAGGTTTGGGAGAGAGAGAGAGAGACAGACAGACAGACAGACAGACAGACAGACAGAACAGACAGACAGACAGAAAGACATGAAGAAGCTTGGGGGAGGACCAGGGGCTGTTTGTTGTCCCCCCTGTCATGCCAGCAGATGTCCAGCAGGGGGACGAAATGAGAAGCATGAAATCTTCCTGAATGATTTTACACTGAGCTTCATTAGTTTTCATCCTAACATATATGTATATGTATATGTATACATATATGTTAGGATGATAAATGGTATATATTTACATATATGTATATGTGCAGTGTTTATTTCTGAGTGTGAGGATTTGATGACGCTGTAAAATAAGTTAAGTTTGTAGTGGCATTGTACTGTATTTCATTACTGTGATATCTCTGTTCCATCGATCAGTTTAATGAGCAGAAACAGTTTCATGTTTGACAGTTTTACTTTCAGACTGTTTCTTCTAATCACTGCTTCTCTTATTGATCATTCGTATATTAAAAACTACTCAAATAAAGACTTATGCCTGTAAAACTCCAGTCTGCCGAAATATCACTAAAGACATTTAAATTTAAATCTCTCATTAAAGCAGATTTAACTTTAGTTCATGAAATTGTTAAATTTAAAAAGAAAGTCTGTATTCATAATCCTGATAGATTTTGAACAATTTCAGTGTGGCAATGACAAATAATTTTAATAAATGTGATTTCTGTTTCCATTTATCAAAAACTGTTTTTCTTCAAAGAATCACAAACTCATTTTGGATCAGTTGTTTTTTTATTGTGTTTTTTTATTTATGTTTTATTGTTTGTTTCAACTGTTCAGATGTTTTTAACCCAATAAGAAATATAATAGATTCAGAAATCACCATCACCAAACCCACCAGACTCCATGTAAATAATCAGGACTTTTAGCGTGTATAGAGCCAGCATATCTCCACCAGACTCCATGTAAATAATCAGGACTTTTAGCGTGTATAGAGCCAGCATATCTCCACCAGACTCCATGTAAATAATCAGGACTTTTAGCGTGTATAGAGCCAGCATATCTCCACATATAAATGGGTGAATTAAGGGTTTATTTCAACCAAACCAGAGTGGTGATTGTTGGAACAGTGGAAAGATGGACCAAGACGGCTTTTGATAGTTTTATTTAGTTTCTGTTCACTTTGAATGAAGTTCAATGCAATTACATTTTATTTATAGCATCAAATCATAACAAGAGTTATTTCAAGACACTTTACAGATAGAGTAGGTCCAGACCACACTCTATAATTTACAAAGACCCAACAATTCCAGTAATTCCCCCAAGAGCATTCAGTGCGACAGTGGCGAGGAAAACCTCCCTCTCAGGAAGAAACCTGGGACAGACCCAGGCTCTTGGTAGGTAGTGTCTGATGGGACAGACCCAGGCTCTTGGTAGGGGGTGTCTGATGGGACAGACCCAGGCTCTTGGTAGGTGGTGTCTGATGGGACAGACCCAGGCTCTTGGTAGGTGGTGTCTGACGGGACAGACCCAGGCTCTTGGTAGGTGGTGTCTGACGGGACAGACCCGGTGTGATTAACAGTGGCAGTAATAGTCACAATAAAGATAATAGATCAGTGACTAGAAATAGTAGTTGTAGTAGTTCATGGCATAGCAGGTAGCATAGTAGGATATAGCAGGGGGTAGCAGAGCATAGCAGGGCATAGTAGGATATAGCAGGGGGTAACAGAGCATAGCAGGGCGTAGTAGGATATAGCAGGGGGTAACAGAGCATAGCAGGGCATAGTAGGATATAGCAGGGGGTAACAGAGCATAGCAGGGCATAGTAGGATATAGCAGGGGGTAACAGAGCATAGCAGGGCATAGTAGGATATAGCAGGGGGTAACAGAGCATAGCAGGGCGTAGTAGGATATAGCAGGGGGTAGCGGAGCATAGCAGGGCATAGTAGGATATAGCAGGGGCTAGCAGAGCATAGCAGGGCGTAGTAGGATATAGCAGGGGGTAACAGCATAGCAGGATTAGCAGGGCGTAGCAGGATGTACCAGGGGGTAGCAGAGCATAGCAGGGTAGTAGGATATAGCAGGGGGTAGCAGAGCATAGCAGGATTAGCAGGGCGTAGCAGGATGTAGCAGGGGGTAGCAGAGCATAGCAGGATTAGCAGGGCGTAGCAGGATGTAGCAGAGCATAGCAGGGCGTGGAGCAGGACCATGGCGACAGGACTCTGGGGAATAAGCTCCCCAGAGCTAGGTTAGTAACAAGCATTTCTGGAACATGGAAGCACACAGATGGAAAGAGAGAGGAGAGAGGAGCTCAGTTTGTCAAAGGAAGTCCCCCAGCTGTCTAAAACTATAACAGCATAACTAAGAGCTGGTGCAAAGCAAACCTGGGCCAGCTCTATAAGGGTTGATAGATGAATCTGACGACTATGAAGAGAAGCAGAGAAGAGAAGGGGTACACCCTCCCCTGCCGGGCTAGGCGAACGCTGCAACTCCTAACTCCCTAACTATAAGCTTTATCAAAGAGGAGAGTTTTAAGTTTACTCTTAAATGTGGTGACGGTGTCTGCCTCCCGAACCCAGTGTGTTTTATGATGATTAAAGTCCTGATTATTTACATGGAGTCTGGTGTAGTTTGGTGATGGTGATTTCGGGGCTGTTTCATGTTAAACTAAAAGGATCTTACTCTTTAACTAAAAGGTCTATCTCTGTAGGGATCCATCCCATAGTGTTGTCAGACACTTAGAATAATAATCTGAGTCTGTCAGCAGCAACAACCGAACTTTTAGTGGACTTTAACTGCTACTAAACATTAGTCCTGTGGGGTTATATTACAGCTGCAGTTTCAGAGATTTTTTTATTTTTATTGATTGATTTATTAGACAGTAACATAAATAAATGCATAACAAAATGCCAACACAGTGACATTGTACATTTATCAGAACTGTCGAGGATAACACAAGAAAGTTACAAACTTATTTCCATTGTGGTCCTCGTTGTAGTCTGACAAAGATGTCCAGGCAAGCTATAGCTGACTAAAAGGTACCTTATGTACACTCAACCACATCCAAATACAAAATAAATACAAATATATACACTGTAATAATAAATATTCTTTTAAGACTACATAAAAGATTGAATCTAATTAGCATTTAACAACCATTCACCACATGCTCGATTAAAACAACAATCTGACTGGCTTAACTTAATCCCAACTGGGAGTTTGTTCCATTCCATTGCCGCCATGTACAAAAAAGTATTTTTCTTAAATCTACACGGAACTATGTCTGTGGCACTACCTCTCGTTGAGTAGCTATGAGAATTTCTAATAAGCTTAAAATAATCTTTAAAATACCTTGGCTCATTCTTATACAAAATCTTTCTTGTTAATCTTAGTTTCAACTGTCTCACCCTGTTTTCAACTGTCAGCCATTTTAATTTCTTAAGTTCAGAAGAGCCAATATGTTCTCTATAGTTGAGATTTAAAATCAACCTGACTAATTTATTCTGTGCCGTTTGAAGTTGAACTTTTATCCTCTTGGGTGTGGTACTGTACCATGTAGTACAGGCATAATCGAAGTGTGGCTGAATTAAAGCATTTGCCAACATTTTTAAAGTTTCTTTATTTAGAAACTGAGCCTTACGAGCCAGGAATTTTATTCTTTGGTTCACTTTTTTGACAACCTTTTGACTCATACTTTCTCCACTCACAGAACTGTCTAAATCACAGCCCAAATATTTAACAAAATTTTTAGCTTCAATCTGGATACCACCCAAAGAAATTTTAAGCTCAGGAGTCCTACTCAACCTTATTTTAGAACCAAATAAAATAGATTCAGTTTTCCCCAAATGCAAAGACAGTTTGTTCTCTATCAGCCATTCACTTATATTTTGTAACTCATCACTTAAATGATTCTCAATAACTTATGTCCTTATTGGAGAACACCAAGGCTGAATCATCCGCATAGAGAAAAAGATTACAATTGCAAACAGATTTCATATCGTTGATATACAAGAGAAACAACAATGGACCCAGGACACTACCCTGTGGCACCCCACACGTTATTTCTCTTGCCTCAGATAGCGTGCAGTTAATATCAGTTTTACTCGAATCGTTTTTATAGGAGCAACTTTATCTAATGCCTCTAAGAACAAATTTTTAAACTGCTCCCATGCCTCATCAACATCCAAACATAACATTAGAGGCCAATTCAGTGATTTTAAACACTCAATAAAAACCTCACGACTATATTTTTTAATGACCTGATCTTAGTTGTGTTTTGTTTCTTCAATGCAACTTTAAATTTTTTCCTTGTACAATAAATTAATGAGTGGTCACTCATAGTACAATTTACAACCCCACTCTGAGAAATCATAGATTGCTCTGATACCAAAATGAGATCAATGACCGTTTGACTCATTTTAGCTAATCGTGTGGGCTCTTTAATTATTTGCTGTAGATCCAGAACCTGGCAAAACTTATTAAAGGCTTTATACATCCCATGATTTTTGTTAGAAACAGTATTAAAATCACCTATCATTATAACCTCACCCTTAAAATCACTACATGGAACAAAAAGTTCTTCCAATAACTGATAGAAATGATTCTGATCAGGAGTTCTATACAGAGTTGTTCCATCAGACACTTAGAGTCCATGTTAAAAAAGTTATTCTTTAACAATTATCAGCCAATGGGACAGCAGTAAATGTTAATAACCAATAATATTGATCCTCTGTGTGAACTGTCTGTGCTTTTGCGTTGGTTGTGTTTCTGAGTGATTACATGTGTGATGTGTCTGGGGCTGGGTGAGGGGGCAGGTGGTCCCTGACAGGCTGGGGGTCTGGGGCTGGGTGAGGGGGCAGGTGGTCCCTGACAGGCTGGGGGTCTGGGGCTGGGTGAAGGGGCAGGTGGTCCCTGCCAGGCTGGGGGTCTGTGGCTGGGTGAGGGTGCAGGTGGTCCCTGCCTGGCTGGGGGACTGGGGCTGGGTGAGGGGCAAGGTGGTCCCTGCCAGGCTGGGTTTCTGGGGCTGGGTGAGGGGGCAGGTGGTCCCTGCCAGGCTGGGGGAGGACCAGGGGGTGTTTGTTGTCTCCCCTGTAATGCCAGCAGACATCCAGCAGGGGGAAGACCTTCCCCTGCAGCTCCAGGCTGAAGCTGTAGATGAAGCCCAGCTCGTCAGGACTGTCGCTGTTGAAGAAGGTCAGACGTCTGTTCTCGTAGTCCAGGAACAGTGCCAGCCGGCGGGGGGGGCACACCAGTGGAAGAACCACCCGAGGTGACAGGAAGGCTTCATAAACACCATCCTTCAGTCCAATCATCCACACTCCACTCTCTGGACTCTTCCCCAGCTTCGCCTTACGGTTAGTGGTTCCTTTGATCAAACCCAGGCGCCATTTAGGTTTAGTACCGACCTCCACCTGCACGGTGACAAGAAGCACAATCCTTTACTGTATGTAAAACTAAATCATGTCTGGTTCTGAATCAAGAACATGATGAGACGAAACAAAACTGCTTTAGGAAAAGTTTCAGTGGTCTGAACTGGCCCGACTTAAAACACCTGATGGTGTTGTGTAGGGAGGAGGGAGGAGTTCATGTCCTGGGGGAAACACAATCCACAATCTTTTTCCTTAACTTAACTAGTTGTTTTGGTGCCTAAGCTTAACTGTCGTCGCCGCATAACGCTCACTTTATGTCGCCCAAACTTAACCGTAATGTCCGCCGAAATGACCGCTATGTATCTGGCTAACAGTCCCCTATTCTCGGCTTACTGAACCACCAACTACCGCTGATATGACGGAGCACCATACGGAGCCCCGTAGCCGCCTAAACCGACCCGTCTCGACTCGACTCAAACCAGTTGATGGTGTCACTGCGACTCAGCAGGTGGAGTCTCCAGAGGCTGGTTTTAGAACGTAAGAGACGTCTCCTGTTTCAACAGCCAATAGAGAAGTCAGCTGGTGGAGTCTCCAGAGGCTGGTTTTATAACATAAGACACGTCTCCTGTTTCTACAGCCAATAGAGAATTCAGCTGGTTGAGTCTCCAGAGGCTGGTTTTAGAACGTAAGAGACGTCTCCTATTTCAACAGCCAATAGAGAAGTCAGCTGGTGGAGTCTCCAGAGGCTGGTTTTATAACGTAAGAGACGTCTCCTGTTTCAACAGCCAATAGAGAAGTCAGCTGGTGGAGTCTCCAGAGGCTGGTTTTACAACATAAGAGACGTCTCCTGTTTCTACAGCCAATAGAGAAGTCAGCTGGTGGAGTCTCCAGAGGCTGGTTTTACAACATAAGAGACGTCTCCTGTTTCAACAGCCAATAGAGAAGTCAGCTGGTTGAGTCTCCAGAGGCTGGTTTTAGAACGTAAGAGACGTCTCCTGTTTCAACAGCCAATAGAGAAGTCAGCTGGACCAGTCAGCCACAAACTATAGAAATAAAATCATCCAGAATTCGTTTTATTTCTGTTACAAACTGTCAGAGAGCAGTGTTAGAGCAAAGCAGAGAATCAGAGAAATATAACATTTTCTCTGTTTCATCTCTACTAGAAAAGCAGCTGTAGCAAGTATCTCACTACCGCTCTACTCATACTAAGATGATATAAATGATATGCAGCTACAAAAAAGCCTAAAAAGTCTGAAGTTAGAACGGAAGTACAGAGTCGTTCTATGCAGATGATACACCGTCTTGTCTCGTTGGTCTAAACCAGGGGTCACCAACCTTTACTAAACTGAGAGCTACTTCATGGGTATTGAGTCATACGAAGGGCTACCAGTTTGATACACTCTTCTGAAATAACAAATGTGCTCAGTTTGCCTTTAGTTATATATGATTATTAATGATTAATGATGCTCATCTATGTGAAGACACTGATCATGTTAATGATTTCAACAATGACTTAACAAGGTGGGAAACAGATAATGAAATGGATATGAAATTTTCATTTTTAGAACAGGCCTGAGGGCTACTCATATGGTCCTTGGGGGCTACCTGGTGCCCGTGGGCACCGTGTTGGTGACCCCTGGTCTAAACTGTGATTTACAGTTTAGTGTTTACCTCCCAGTAGTGTTTCCCGGAGGAGAAGCCTCGGTTGGCCAGGACACAGTAACTGATACTGAACCGCTCAGGATTATCAGGAAGCCTCCGCAGCAGAGCCCCACAGCTCACCACCGTGTCCCCAAGACGGAGCTCCAACATCGGGTGAGCAGTCTGAGGATCCAGCTTCAACTGCTCTGGTGCTGGAGGAACAGGAAGAATATATATAATCACTAAGGACAGGCAGACAGGCAGGCAGGCAGACAGACAGACAGACAGACAGACGCACAGACAGACAGACGGGCATATAGAGGTTTACCTGGCAGGACTTTTCGATGTAATCTCTTCCACACCGTGAGTTTAATGTCGTTGTGGTTGAAACCAGTAATAAAGTTTACCGAGCTGAATCTTCTCTCCTCCTTCTGCTGGAGCTGCTGAATCTCTCTGAACCTGAGAATTACAAACAGAAAAGGATTTACTGCCAAGTAGGTGAAGAGAAGGTTAGACAGGCAGACAGGCAGACAGACAGACAGAAAAGGATTTACTGCCAAGTAGGTGAAGAGAAGGGCTTTAGATTTATTACTGAATATGTAATAACTAAATGAGGTAATTGATGACGTGTGTTTGTTTGTTTGTTACCTCGGAGCAATTGATCCGTACTTCTGTAAACAGAAGCAGAGAAAGAGATCATTTACTGGACCAATCAGAGACTCCAGACAATAGTCAGCACCAAAGATATTTACTGGACCAATCAGAGACTCCAGACAATAGTCACCACCAAAGTTATTTACTGGACCAATCAGAGACTCCAGACAATAGTCACCACCAAAGATATTTACTGGACCAATCAGAGACTCCAGACAATAGTCACCACCAAAGATATTTACTGGACCAATCAGAGACTCCAGACAATAGTCAGCACCAAAGATATTTACTGGACCAATCAGAGACTCCAGACAATAGTCACCACCAAAGTTATTTACTGGACCAATCAGAGACTCCAGACAATAGTCACCACCAAAGATATTTACTGGACCAATCAGAGACTCCAGACAATAGTCACCACCAAAGTTATTTACTGGACCAATCAGAGACTCCAGACAATAGTCAACACCAAAGATTCAGGAATAGTGAGTTTAAACTTTGATCTCCTTGCAAGTCTCCGGTCTGCAGCGTTCTGAAAGCTGCTAGTTTCCACCAATGAGAAGAGACGTCAGACAGACAGACAGACAGACAGGCAGACAGGCAGATAGAAAGACAGACAGACAGACAGACAGGCAGATAGAGAGACAGACAAACAGACAGAGAGATCGACAGACAGACAGACAGACAGATCGACAGAAAGACAGACAGACAGATAGACAGACAGTCAGACAGAGACAGACAGTCAGTCAGTCAGACAGAGACAGACAGTCAGACAGTCAGACAGACAGACAGTGAGACAGACAGACAGACATACAGAGAGACAGACAGACAGACAGACAGTTAGTACCGTGATAAAGTCCAGGTGTCCCTCGTTGCTCAGGTCCTGCAGGATCTTCTGGGCATCCTGTAGCTGGTTCTGGTTCTGGTTTAACTGGTCCGTCTGGTTCTGGAGGGACGAGATGAGGACCGCGGTTGACGTCTCCACTTCCTGGATAAACCCCGCCTCCTCCACCTCCAGCCAGCGCCGCAGCTCACCAAACTCCTTCCTCACCACCCACTTCAGCACGTCAGACTCATTCTGATTGGACAGAGAGACACTGTCAGACAGGAACTCGTTCTGATTGGACAGAGAGAGACTGTCAGACAGGAACTCATTCTGATTGGACAGAGAGACACTGTCAGACAGGAACTCATTCTGATTGGACAGAGGAGGGTGTCATACAGGAACTCGTTCTGATTGGACAGAGAGAGGGTATCAGACAAGAACTCGTTCTGATTGGACAGAGAGAGACACTGTCAGACAGGAACTCGTTCTGATTGGACAGAGAGACGCTGTCAGACAGGAACTGGTCTATGCATACCTTGATACAGGGATAGTAACCCTGTTTAAGGTCCGTCCTATTTCCTGGAGCAGTGAATGTTTGCATTGCATAAGAACCTTATGGGAAAGATTGTTCCAGGTATTCAAAACCTCAGGTCTTTACATTTTGATTGTAAAACACAAGATGGAGAGACAAAACATCCTTCTTGTGTAAAGGTAGATGTTGCTCAATGGTGTTTTAAGCCCCCACACCTAACCCTAACCCTAATCACCTAACCCTTGCCTAACCCTAGTGCCTCCATGCAGCGCTGCCTGGAAGACGACGTTGGGCGCAGTGTTGTGCCTGGTTGAACGATAGTTCAAGAACTCGTTCATATTTTGGGCGAACGTGACCTGAACGTACCGTATTACTGCCTGATGAACGTTACTGTGAACTCCTTCATTCTGGTGTCTGTGAACGCCACGCTCTCTGTTTAACTTCGTCCAATAGGATGCCAGATTTCTATAGAGCCTTCCAGGCCAAAACCACGGCTAAAACACACCATAAACAGGCCTTCATATGTAGCGGAAAAAAACACCCAATCTGGCAACACCAGCCACCAGTGTCGCACCGCCGCATGGGTCATCAAAACAAAAAGCAGCGTCTTCGTATGATCATTTAAACCAGTTTTATGACGAGGTCGGTGTGGATGGAAAAATCTTACATTTCTGGGCAAACTTTGCCCGCCGGCTTTCAAAAAGAAAATCTGCACTTCAGTCCCATCCACAGCAAACCTGAAACGGCACGTTGACCTGGTTGGATATGAAGATGAAATCTGACGCATAGTTTCAGTGTTAAAACTGATAAAATAATTGCTGTCTGTGGTTCTATATTTGGGCTGTGATGGGCAATCATTTTGAAAAATAATAGCTCGCAGCAACATATAGAAAAAAAGAACTGTGAACTTAGTTCAATATTTTGAAGTATGAACTATGAACTGAACTAGTTCATTTTAAAATTTGTGAACTGAACTTTGAACTAGTTCATGTAGAAAGTGAACTTTCCCAACACTGGTTGGAGGGTTAAAACACCAAACACCGTAGATGTCACTCACAGTGATCCTGGATTTGTTGTATGCCATTTTACAGATCTGATCCTCCAGTTTACGTTTCTGATGCTGGAAGTCAGTCATCAGACAGGAAATGTCCTCCTGACAGACAGAGAGACAAATACATTAGCACTGAAGAATAACATCAAACACTTTAAAGGGTCACTTTACTCTCAAAATGTGACCCTTTACTGTTTATTTCATCCATTTACTGCCTCTTATCAGGTCACAGCCGGCAACACAAGGTGGTCCGGCAACTTCCTCCGAGTACCTTGGAGGATCCCGAAGCATTCCCGAAACGTTCCCGAAGCGTTCCCGAAGCGTTCCCGAAGCGTTCCCAGAGCAGATGAGATTCAGGTTGTTTAGATACGCCCCAAAATGGTGGCCCTCCAAAGCTCAACAGGAAGTAAACACTATGGTATCAACCAAAAGGCCAGTGTTATTTTCATGACCTTGTTGTTGTTGAAACATGGCGGTGATATCTGGTTTCTGTGGAACATTAAACTCTTGTAATCTCCTGGTTGATGATACGATGTGAGATAAAACTGCTTATCTGCTGCGAGTCAACATCACCAAACTATTCTGGGTTTAACGGTCAGCCAATCATCACTGTCGGATTCAAATCAAACGTTCAACCCAACATCATATGTGAAAAATGACCTTATGTACCTAAATGAACAGAATATCACTCAACATTTTATTTATACACCTTGCTAACAGACATCATTCACATACGAATATTTAGAACCTAGATAGCAGATATTTATGAAGTCATGATCTCAAAGGTTACGTGTATATTGTATCTTATATATACTATAGAAGGAGATATACAAAAAGGCAGCAAAAAAGCGACAAAAACGCAGTGAAAAGGCAACAAAAAGGCAACAAATGTCGTACCTTCATGCGGCTGTAGACAGAGATATATATATATATATCAGTGTTTCTCAACGTCGGTGCACTCTAGGGCGTTCAGAAGATGATGGGGGCGTTAGCAATATTTTGGAAAGGGGGCTTGAGGTGCCCCTTTGGGGGCGTTTGTTTGAAAGCTAGTTTAAACCAAAGATTCACAATAACAATACATGTTTACACTTAAACTACTAAAGAATAAGTAGTCTGCAACATTAAAAGCTGCCAGTTTACAGCACAGCGACTGGACCAGACGGGTATCCTAACTTCTCTG
>NC_053129.1:36793594-36796094 GCF_010015445.1 Perca fluviatilis
TTGTTAGGGTTTGTTATTATGGTCTGTTAGTGTCTCTTATTATGGTCTGTTGTTATGGTCTGTTATTATGGTCTGTTGGGTCTGTTAGGGTCTGTTATTATGGTCTGTTGTTATGGTCTGTTATTATGGTCTGTTGGGTCTGTTAGGGTCTGTTATTATGGTCTGTTGGCGCCCCCTGGTGTTGTGAAAGAGGTTTTGTAGATTGAAGAGTTATTGTCATCCCAGAAAAGATACCATTGGGATTTGGTGTTACCAAGGTAACTTCAGGTCCAGGGTTTGGTGTATCACGACGGTGGATCAGTTGTTACCGGGTTACAAATCGCCGTGGTAACTTATGCTGAACACCTAATCTGCTCGGGAGCATTATGGTATGCTGGAGATTAGAGATCAACCGGTGATGTCATCGTGTCTCGCACACAGTCCCAGCTGTTCAAAGGGTTTCAGGTTCTGGATCGCTTAGCGGGGGGTTGGGGTTGAGAGTTTTGAGGCTCCTCCTCCTCCTCTTCATCACTCTCCTCCTCTTCATCACTCTCTTCCTCCTCCTGACCTGGTTAGGGTTAAACAGCAGAATCAGAATCCAGGGCTCTCAAGTTTTGAAGACAGGCAAGAGTGACACCTCCCAAAAAAGATCATAGATTGGTGGCCGGATTAGATCAAGTGGAGGAATAGGGTGTTTCATTAATATTATTATTATTATTATTAGTGTTTTTGTTGTTATTATTAATAATTGCTGAGATTTACACAAGAAAAGATTTGACACATGGCACTGACAATTCAACCAAATACAAAGTATTTATTCAATTTCTGCATGGTTACTTATACCTTTTTCTGATTAATGTATGCTGGAAATCTTTATGTAAAGGTAAACATAGATAAAAATCCAAATATAAAAACATAATGGAATATATGGCAGTTAGGTCAGGCATTCTGTATTGCTTTCATTTATTCTCTGTAGATCAGCTTTTCTAATTATATCTGAGTCAGCACACATGTAGCCTAGCATCATTTACTCTTCCCTTTTGCATCTTTTGTTAAGGAAGTAACCTCCTTAAATGTGCATATGACAGTTATTCACGTCAATGATACATTAATTCATTTTAATGAATTAATAAACCCCTGGACTATAATATGATTTGTTAGAGCAAGATTTCTGCTCATGTTCAAAACTTTGTGCACATTCAAAATATCTCTTTTATCTGAGTTTTGGAGGAGTCGTGATACTTTGAGAAAAATAAAGTTATAATAGTCAATATATTTCAGAAAATAACTTAATTTTTTTTCATTGGTTGCTGCATTAAATCTTACCCAGATACAATAGTGCTATTTTCTGATTGGCTATTGTGTAGCCCCTCTCTTTTTTTTGTTTGGCTGATAAGTGGCAGGCTCGACTTAGACATTAAAAATGTAAGCTACAAGCCGTGGCTTGGTCACGGTCTATGGGCTTGGTAGCGTTGCATTTCCCCTGACTCGTTTCCTGGTTCTATTTCTCCATAAACAACATGAAATCAAGGAGAGGGTTAACTTCTCCTGCTACAGATCTCCCACCGTGGTCAGAAAGAACAGGGGAGACACTTTGTTTCTCTCACTAGGACTCTAGAGTCGCTACTTGCTCCAAAGATAATCGCCGTCACTCTCTCACTTCTCCCTCTACCACACACTCCCCCCACACACACATGTGGCTCGACGCACACACCAGCGCACAAGCATAAACATCAGGCCACTTATGTAGACTACTGCAAGAGCTCTGCGTGGAGCCTCCGCACAAACGGCCAGACGCGCTTGATTCCTGCCGGTTCCATAGTGAGAGCGGCGCAGCCAGAGAAATTTTGGGCGCTGCGGCATATTCAATTTATTATAAATAATTTTTACGCGTGAGAAATACAATGTGTGGCGGGAGTGCGTGACAAAAGACCGAAATGAGTGACTGTCACGCTCAATGCGTGACACTTGAGAGCCCTGAGAATCCCTCTCACAGGTCAACAGCCTGTTTTTATCTTTATATTTAAACTCATTACAGATAAGTTAAGGTACTTATGTAGAGAAAAATATACAGAAATATACGTAAAGACAAACAAGTAGAAAAATAAAAAAGATAACAGGCCAGGGGTCAAAGAACAGAAAATAAAACAGACAAGAAATCCCCATAACCAAACCCACCAGACTCCATGTAAATAAAAACTACTTTTAGCATCATAAAACACACTTCATTCAAAGTGGACAGAAACTTTAGTAACCCACAGTAACCCACTTTCCACTGTTCCAACAATCACCACTCTGGTTTGGTTGAAATAAACCCTTAATTCATCCATTTACATGTGGAGATATGCTGGCTCTATACACGCTAAAAGTCCTGATTATTTACATGGAGTCTGGTGGAGATATGCTGGCTCTATACACGCTAAAAGTCCTGATTATTTACATGGAGTCTGGAGGAAATATGCTGGCTCTATACACGCTAAAAGTCCTGATTATTTACATGGAGTCTGGTGGAGATATGCTG
>NC_053129.1:36801094-36803594 GCF_010015445.1 Perca fluviatilis
TACAATAGCTCTCTGTACGCACACGCAACACAGGGCAAATGCTCGAATGGCAGTATCCTCCCTGCTGCCACCATATTAGAGCCTGTCTGTTCCAATAGTGCTGATTTTGTCAGCTATCCCCCACTGATTAGCTACGCCGAGAAACTGCCTGGCACACGCTTCTGCAAAGTGACGCCCTCTGTTTTCA
The DNA here is from genome assembly GCF_010015445.1 of Perca fluviatilis. Classification (NCBI taxonomy): domain Eukaryota; kingdom Metazoa; phylum Chordata; class Actinopteri; order Perciformes; family Percidae; genus Perca; species Perca fluviatilis. Next base: position 36,801,282 of record NC_053129.1, read on the forward strand.
TCACACCTAACGGACAGACAAAGTAGATCAGAATAAGTTCACTACTAGTAGTAAACAACTAGCAATCATCAAGAAGCAAACATAATGTGGTAGTTATTCGTGGTGTTGTGGTAATTAATAGGCTAAGTAATTAAATTATGTAATTTAAAATTACATAACATAGCCTACCTAAAGCGAAGGAGTGAAGTTCCCAGCTGGCATCGATGAGGTGTACAGTAACGCCGAGGTAGTTATCGTTGTTGACAGATGTCCAATGGTCCCCAGTCAGTGCTACACACCTCGCCTCTACCATCTTCTCATTTTTTGCGGCTTTCTCTGCGGCGTGCTGGTCATGTATTCTCCTCATGATAGTTCGCCTCGCAGGTAGTTTGTAAGATGGGTCACCTGTGGCCGCGCCGAGAACAGCTCGAGCCCATCATCTTCAACCACGCTGATGGGCGGCAGCTGGTCGGCAATCCAGTGCGGGAGATTAGTTAGCTTGGCTGATAGAGGCTGTGCTGGACGGGCTTGCCTCGGTTGCACTCAAACATAGTAGTTTGACGACGACTCTTCCCCTGCGCTACATCAGTGCTTGGCCCGGCATCTTCCGCATTAGCTAAGGGATGCTTTGCGTTTAGATGGTACTTGAGACTGGAAGAACTCCTACAGTAAACCAATTCCGCATTGCACAAGGTGCAAACAACCTTAGTCTTGTCGAGGTTTCCATTGGGAAGCTTCTTAAAAATAAATTTTCCCTGAAGCAAACCCGGCGGCTTCATAGCTGCATCCATGTTAGCACGTCACGTTTGATTTCACAGTAGCCATACACACAGGTTCGAAGACTTCGTTCTCACCCTACAGTACAATTGTTCTAGGTATACATCCGCGCTAAAATAACAAGGTGAAAGTCATCATAGCTTGCGTAGTATAGACCCAGCTCCCAACCCAACTTTGATAATAGATTAACGGCGATATTTTTTTTATCGCCCGATAAGAGTCTCATGTTAACGCAGCACGTTAATGCCGATAACGGCCCACCACTAATATATATATGTGTATATGTAGGGCTGCACGATTATGGCCAAAATGATAATCACGATTATTTTGATCAATATTGAGATCACGATTAATTATCACGATTATTTGTTGATTTTAGCCAAAACAAATTTTATTATGTAATTATAACTGCTTTTACATCCATATTGTGCTACATTCCTACTAACACATCCATATTGTGCTACATTCCTCCTTTATTGAAGGATACTGTGAACGAGTATGCCATTTCAGCTGTTGAGCGACCGCTTTCCACACATGCATGTTTGCCGTGAAAGATACAGGCAACGCAATTTTCTGTTCACGTTAACAGCGCATGTGGTGCCTGGTATCTACCGGACGAAATAGCTACGCGGATTTCTGCTCATTACACTGCCACTTACATGTCTGCGTTACGCTCTGATGCTCCGAAACCCACGTTAGAGGCAACATAAACATCACTGCATGTCACGCTAGTAAACACTAATAACACGTTACACAGCAGGTAACGTTAGCCTACCGTTAGCTACAGTAAACACTAATAACACGTTATACAGCAGGTAGCGTTAGCCTACCGTTAGCCACAGTAAACACTAATAACACGTTATACAGCAGGTAGCGTTAGCCTACCGTTAGCCACAGTAAACACTAATAACACGTTATACAGCAGGTAGCGTTAGCCTACCGTTAGCCACAGTAAACACTAATAACACGTTATACAGCAGGTAGCGTTAGCCTACCGTTAGCTACAGTAAACACTAATAACACGTTATACAGCAGGTAGCGTTAGCCTACCGTTAGCCACAGTAAACACTAATAACACGTTATACAGCAGGTAGCGTTAGCCTACCGTTAGCCACAGTAGTAAATGGATTAAACACGGCTACAATGCTGACTGCTAAACAGTGTAGTGTGTCTGTATTTCACTGTAGGATTCCAACAGCGGGACATTCAACAGTCTGCTGCTAAAGCTATGAGCTAAAAGACACAAACTAGCACTGGTCACTGCTGTTGTCTGAAAAACAACACAGACGGGACAAAACGTTGCGTTTACTGGTAAACTGATAAACATCGTGACCGGCTTATGATGACCGACTGCTACCTGTTGTGGAGTTTTCCTCACGTTACTCTGTCCTCTGTGACGGTCTACATTTAGAAACTAAGCTGCGCGATGCAGGCAGGGAACAGCTCTGATTGGCTCATGGAGACATGTGATCAGACAGTGGTTTATGGAGTGCTAGATTGGCTTTGCAAAAACTGTTCTATGAAGAGAATGACGCATTTTAAATATCGCTCGATCAC
>NC_053129.1:36808594-36898594 GCF_010015445.1 Perca fluviatilis
CGGGTGTTAATTTCATGCCCTGTGTATGTCTATCTATCTATCTATCTATCTATCTATCTATCTATCTATCTATCTATCTATCTATCTATCTATCTATCTATCTATCTATCTATCTATCTATCTATCTATCTATCTATCTATCTATCTATCTATCTATCCATCCATCCATCCATCCATCCATCCATCCATCTCAATCACACATGTTCTCTTTAAATTGCTGATGAAATCTAGACGGGGTAAGCCCAGCCCTGTCTGCCGGGGGTTTGATTCCTCCCTGCAGCTCAGGCTGGAAACCTGTACGTTTATCTATCCTGCTTCCGTTACAAATCTGCGGGGACCAATCACAGACTGGCTCATCCACCTGGCGCGCTATTGGCTGGTTTAACACGATGACGATAGAGAAGCAACCAATCAGCTTTTTGTTTACGTTCAACATGGCGGACAGCGAAGAGCAGCACCCTGATGCCGCTGTCACTGCTACGTCACTCAGATCGTTGCTCTGATTGGTTGAAGAACTATCCAATCACGTACAGAGTCATCTAAACTCTGCCCGTTGAACCCGCCTCTTGTGCAGAGCACACGGCCCAGACTGTTCAATCTTAAAGGACTGAGCTCGGTCTGCTGATAGACAGACTACAGATTTCACAAACTACACAACACAATGTTTGTAAATTATAGAGTGTGGTCTAGACCTAATAGACCTCTAGAACTAATAAATAAAATAACAATAAGAGACCGACTAGACGAAATCATGAAGTGACTGAGCTCGGTCTGCTGATGAAATCAATCAGTCAGCAGACCGAGCTCAGTCACTTCATGACATATTTCTGTCTCCGTCTGACTTTTCTTCTCTGTTTTCTGTCTCCGTCTGACTCTTCTTCTTCTTCTGTTTTCTGCAGGAACTTCCGCTGTGACTGTGGAAACAGGAAGTTCACAGAGCTGCAGTGTAAACTGTTTCCTGTGAGTTTGTGTCAGATAAAACTTTGGATCTGAAGCTGATTGGCTGCTTCTGCTCGTGTGTTCAGTGTGGGGGCGGGGCTAACACATTTAGACACATGTCAAATCTAAATCACATTATTATTTTGGTCCATATATGTGAATCAGGATTATTATTATTATTATTATTATTATTATTATTATTATTATTATTATTTTGGTCCATATGTGTGAATCAGGATTATTATTATTATTATTATTATTATTATTATTATTTTGGTCCATATGTGTGAATCAGGATTATTTAACAGGATTCCTCGTTGACTTTTAGAAATATGTTGCATTTATTGAAGTTAAAAAACAAAAAATCAAACAGACATTTCCTTATAATATATATTTATGACTAAATCAGAGTTATTTTAAAACCTAATGTGCAAAATCAGTTTTTCTCGATCACAGTGTTCTAGTGATCGTGTGGAACCCATAAACTGTTAATATTAATGGACCGAGCGTGCCGGATGCATTGTCCTTTAATATTAACAGCCTATGGTGGGAACCCTAATCCTAATCGTGGTTATAATTTAAGTCATTAACAGCTCTGATGTGTTCTTAATATCGCCAACATGGCCGTTAAATAAGAAACCAATAGAAAGACTCTAACCCCCTAACCAATAGAAAGACTCTAACCCTAACCAATAGAAAGACTCTAACCCCCTAACCAATAGAAAGACTCTAACACTAACCAATAGAAAGACTCTAACCCCCTAACCCTAAACCAATAGAAAGACTCTAACCCCCTAACCAATAGAAAGACCCTAACCCTAAACCAATAGAAAGACTCTAACCCTAACCAATAGACTCCTGGTTAGAGCAGCATATTTCTGAGGATTATTGTGCTCTCATTTTATATTATTATATACAGTCTATCCTCACTGTCTGTGTGTGTGTGTGTGTCTGTGTCTGTCTTTCTGTCTGTCTGTCTGTGTGTGTGTGTGTCTGTCTGTCTTTCTGTGTGTGTGTGTGTGTGTGTGTGTGTGTGTGTGTGTGTGTGTGTGTGTGTGTGTGTGTGTGTGTGTGTGTGTTTGTGTGTGTGTTTGTGTGTGTGTGTGTGTGTGTGTGTGTGTGTGTGTGTGTGCGGTTGTTTTCCAGGAGAAGGACGAGCTCAACACTCAGAATAAATACAGTCAGAACTTCTTTGGCGTTTACTGCACCTGCAGCCGGCCGTACCCCGACCCCGACGACCAGGTGACATACCAAGCTGTGATTTGGTTAACTCTACTACGCTGTGATTGGTTAACTCTACTAATGCTGTTTGTTGTTTCACCTGAAATACTAATGTACTACTGTTAAGGCTCATATATAAAACCTCAAGTACATACCAAATGTCAACATGCAAAATCAAAAATACATTTTAAAGGTTTCATAAAAAATGAAATACATGCAGAGAAACTGAAATTATTGCCAAATTCGCAGTAAAAACAACAGTTTCTAAGAGTTACAGTGGGGAATTATCAAATCTACTTCATACCGTGCTCTGCTTCCTAAATCCCTGGCTCTGATTGGCTGGCTGTGTCTGCAGGTGGAGGACGAGATGATCCAGTGTGTGGTGTGTGAGGACTGGCTGCACGGCAGGGTGAGACACACACACACACTCAGACAGACACACACACGTACACACACAGACGCGCACACACACACACACACAGACATTTGTTGTTACCTGTCTGTGTTGTTACCTGTCTGTGTTCTTCACTTCCTGTCTGTGCTGTTACCTGTCTGTGTTGACTACCTGTGCTGTTGCCTGTCTGTGCTGTTGACTACCTGTCTGTGTTGTTACCTGTTTGTGTGGTTACCTGTCTGTGCTGTTACCTGTCTGTGTTGTTACCTGTGCTGTTGCCTGTCTGTGCTGTTGACTACCTGTCTGTGTTGACTACCTGTTTGTGCTGTTACCTGTCTGTGTTGTTACCTGTGCTGTTGCCTGTCTGTGCTGTTGACTACCTGTCTGTGTTGACTACCTGTCTGTGTTGTTACCTGTCTGTGTTGTTACCTGTCTGTGTCGTTACCTGTCTGTGTCATTACCTGTCTGTCTGTGTCATTACCTGTCTGTCTGTGTCATTACCTGTCTGTCTGTGTTGTTACCTGTCTGTCTGTGCTGTTACCTGTCTGTCTGTGCTGTTACCTGTCTGTGTCATTACCTGTCTGTCTGTGTCATTACCTGTCTGTCTGTGCTGGTACCTGTCTGTGTTGTTACCTGTCTGTCTGTGCTGTTACCTGTCTGTCTGTGCTGTTACCTGTCTGTCTGTGCTGTTACCTGTCTGTCTGTGCTGTTACCTGTCTGTCTGTGTTGTTACCTGTCTGTCTGTGTTCTTACCTGTCTGTCTGTGTTCTTACCTGTCTGTCTGTGTTGTTACCTGTCTGTCTGTGCTGTTACCTGTCTGTCTGTGCTGTTACCTGTCTGTCTGTGCTGTTACCTGTCTGTCTGTGTCATTACCTGTCTGTCTGTGTTGTTACCTGTCTGTCTGTGCTGTTGTCTGTCTGTGCTGTTACCTGTCTGTGTCATTACCTGTCTGTCTGTGTCATTACCTGTCTGTCTGTGTCATTACCTGTCTGTCTGTGCTGGTACCTGTCTGTCTGTGCTGGTACCTGTCTGTCTGTGCTGTTACCTGTCTGTCTTTGCTGTTACCTGTCTGTCTGTGCTGTTACCTGTCTGTCTGTGTTGTTACCTGTCTGTCTGTGTTCTTACCTGTCTGTCTGTGTTCTTACCTGTCTGTCTGTGTTGTTACCTGTCTGTCTGTGCTGTTACCTGTCTGTCTGTGCTGTTACCTGTCTGTCTGTGCTGTTACCTGTCTGTCTGTGTTCTTACCTGTCTGTCTGTGTTGCAGCACCTGGGCGTGGTGGTTCCAGACGGTGTGGAGCTGCAGGAGATGATCTGTGAATCCTGTATGAACAACAACTCTTTCCTCTGGACCTACACGGCTCACCTTTCAGGTAAACACACTGACGCTGACTGTTTCCTGTCTCTGACTGTTTCCTGTCTGACTGTTTCCTTTTTCCTGTCTCTGACTGTTTCCTGTCTGACTGTTTCCTGTTTCCTGTCTCTGACGGTTTCCTGTCTGACTGTTTCCTGTTTCCTGTCTCTGACGGTTTCCTGTCTCTGACTGTTTCCTGTTTCCTGTCTCTGACTGTTTCCTGTTTGAATTGTGCCCTTGTCGACGCCATTGCAGTCAATGCAAAATAGAGCATATTTAGATTTAGCAAGTTTTTCACTAATTGATCTTTATGAAAATAAATTACAGTACATACAAAATATTCATCTTTATGTTCTAAACAAAGTCAATATATTCATCTTACTAAATGCCCTTAAGCAGTTGTTTACCACCCATTCCTGTCCCCTGTCTACTAAATGCCCTGAAGCAGTTGTTTACCACCCATTCCTGCCCCCTGTCTACTAAATGCCCTGAAGCAGTTGTTTACCACCCATTCCTGTCCCCTGTCTACTAAATGCCCTGAAGCAGTTGTTTACCACCCATTCCTGCCCCTTGTCTACTAAATGCCCTGAAGCAGTTGTTTACCACCCATTCCTGCCCCCTGTCTACTAAATGCCCTGAAGCAGTTGTTTACCACCCATTCCTGCCCCCTGTCTACTAAATGCCCTGAAGCAGTTGTTTACCACCCATTCCTGCCCCTTGTCTACTAAATGCCCTGAAGCTGTTGTTTACCACCCATTCCTGCCCCCTGTCTACTAAATGCCCTGAAGCAGTTGTTTACCACCCATTCCTGCCCCCTGTCTACTAAATGCCCTGAAGCAGTTGTTTACCACCCATTCCTGCCCCCTGTCTACTAAATGCCCTGAAGCAGTTGTTTACCACCCATTCCTGCCCCCTGTCTACTAAATGCCCTGAAGCAGTTGTTTACCACCCATTCCTGCCCCCTGTCTACTAAATGCCCTGAAGCAGTTGTTTACCACCCATTCCTGCCCCCTGTCTACTAAATGCCCTGAAGCCACCCAGATAAAAGACAGCTGCCCTGCGTGTTTAATATGTGTCTCTGATTGAAATTAGCATTTCCAGTTAAGTGAAGTTATTAAGTCAACCCAGGTTCCTGGGGGGCTGGTTGAAACACCACTACTGCTGCTACACTTCCTGTTTGTGTGATGACTTCCTGTGTGTGTGTGTGATGACTTCCTGTTCAGTTCCAGGTGCAACAGTTGAGGTGAAGGAGGAACCGAACACAAATGTTCCTAAAGAAGAGGAAAAGGTGAGAATCAAACTGACCAACTATCCGTCAGATTCATTCAGACGTTTAAAACGGAGAGGTCCGTGCAACTCACCGGTTCAATGTTCTAAGCACAGACGGACAGGTGGAAAAACAGAAAAATGGGTTCAAATATCCAATTTTTCATTTTTTTCCACCTTGACAAATCAAAAAATTGGATCTTTAAACTGTTTTTACAATTTTCTGTTTTTATTCATCAGAAATTGAGAAAATTACAAAATAGCGTCTGAGTTCCAATTATTCATAATACTGCCATGGTGTTCTCTCCCTCCAGTTTGCTGAATATGCAGCTCATTAACTGCATATGGACCAAAAAAAGATAAACTTTGGGCTCAGAGGTGCAACTGATGGTTTCGAGGGGGGGGGGGGCGTAGCTAGGCAGAACGAGGGAGAGAATACCATGGCAGTATTAGGAATAATTGGAGCCCAGACGCAATTTTGTAATTTTCTAAATGTCTGATCGTCTGAATAAAAAACTGAAAATTGGAAAACCAGTTTAAAGATCCAATGTTTTAATTTGTCAAGACGGAAAACAATTTTAAATTGGATATTTGAACCCACTTTTTCTGTTTTTCCAAATGGCCGTTTGTGCTTAGAACATTGAACTGATGAGCGTTAAACTGACCCGGAGAGATCGTTATTTTATCTGACAGGGTGATGATGTCATGGAGCCCAGCTGTAAGCGGAGCCGTGAGGAGGCGGAGCCAGGCTGCAGACTGAAGGAGCTGCAAGAGATTGGTCAGAAAAGGGTCCAATCAGGAGCCGTGTTCTGGCCGTCAGCGTGGCGCTCCAAACTCTGCTCCTGCAACACCTGCAAGGTTAAAATCTAACCCTAAATCTCACCAGTCTGAAAGTCTTTAAAGATCATCTGATGTGGGTTATATATTATATGTGTATATGTATGTACAGTGAGGAAAATAAGTATTTGAACACCCTGCTATTTTGCAAGTTCTCCCACTTAGAAATCATGGAGGGGTCTGAAATTGTCATCGTAGGTGCATGTCCACTGTGAGAGACATAATCAAAAAAGAAAATCCAGAAATCACAATATATGATTTTTTTACTATTTATTTGTATGATACAGCTGCAAATAAGTATTTGAACACCTGTCTATCAGCTAGAATTCTGACCCTCAAAGACCTGTTAGTCTGCCTTTAAAATGTCCACCTCCACTCCATTTATTATCCTAAATTAGATGCACCTGTTTGAGGTCGTTAGCTGCATAAAGACACCTGTCCACCCCATACAATCAGTAAGAATCCAACTACTAACATGGCCAAGACCAAAGAGCTGTCCAAAGACACTAGAGACAAAATTGTACACCTCCACAAGGCTGGAAAGGGCTACGGGGAAATTGCCAAGCAGCTTGGTGAAAAAAGGTCCACTGTTGGAGCAATCATTAGAAAATGGAAGAAGCTAAACATGACTGTCAATCTCCCTCGGACTGGGGCTCCATGCAAGATCTCACCTCGTGGGGTCTCAATGATCCTAAGAAAGGTGAGAAATCAGCCCAGGACTACACGGGGGGAGCTGGCCAATGACCTGAAAAGAGCTGGGACCACCGTTTCCAAGGTTACTGTTGGTAATACACTAAGACGTCATGGTTTGAAATCATGCATGGCGCGGAAGGTTCCCCTGCTTAAACCAGCACATGTCCAGGCCCGTCTTAAGTTTGCCAATGACCATTTGGATGATCCAGAGGAGTCATGGGAGAAAGTCATGTGGTCAGATGAGACCAAAATAGAACTTTTTGGTCATAATTCCACTAACCGTGTTTGGAGGAAGAAGAATGATGAGTACCATCCCAAGAACACCATCCCTACTGTGAAGCATGGGGGTGGTAGCATCATGCTTTGAGGGTGTTTTTCTGCACATGGGACAGGGCGACTGCACTGTATTAAGGAGAGGATGACCGGGGCCATGTATTGTGAGATTTTGGGGAACAACCTCCTTCCCTCAGTTAGAGCATTGAAGATGGGTCGAGGCTGGGTCTTCCAACATGACAATGACCCGAAGCACACAGCCAGGATAACCAAGGAGTGGCTCTGTAAGAAGCATATCAAGGTTCTGGCCTAGCCAGCCTCCAGACCTAAACCCAATAGAGAATCTTTGGAGGGAGCTCAAACTCCGTGTTTCTCAGCGACAGCCCAGAAACCTGACTGATCTAGAGAAGATCTGTGTGGAGGAGTGGGCCAAAATCCCTCCTGCAGTGTGTGCAAACCAAAAAACTACAGGAAACGTTTGACCTCTGTACTTGCAAACAAAGGCTACTGTACCAAATATTAACATTGATTTTCTCAGGTGTTCAAATACTTATTTGCAGCTGTATCATACAAATAAATAGTAAAACAATCATATATTGTGATTTCTGGATTTTTTTTTTTTAGATTATGTCTCTCACAGTGGACATGCACCTACGATGACAATTTCAGACCCCTCCATGATTTCTAAGTGGGAGAACTTGCAAAACAGCAGGGTGTTCAAATACTTATTTTCCTCACTGTGTGTGTATATATATGTATATATATATATATTAGGGCTGTGAAAATAACGCGTTAATTTCGATTAATTAATCTGACAAAAAATAACGCATTAAAAAAAATAACGCAGATTAATCCATTCCATATTGACGTTTGACCCGGAGCCGTTCTAGCCACTATTCGACTGTAAAATGAAGGAGGGAGACGAGAATGTGCTGCCTGGATCGTTGATTGGAACATTTAGCTACTTGTTACTTCTTCCTGCCAACCCTAGCTACCGAAATCTGGTGCCCCTGATATGTCTGCTCTTCTCTCTGATGCTCTGAGACGGACGATACAGGCAACACAAACACCGCTGCACGGAACGCTAGCTAGTTAACACTATACTCGACAGCAGCTAACGTTAGCCTACCGCTAGCTAGTAGCTGGATTAAACGCTGTTAAAATGCTGACAGCTAACGCTAAACGGTGTAAAGTTTGACTGTTTTACTGTAGAGGATTCAACAGCGGTATGTAACAGTCTGCTAGCCTGACCAGCCAGCTGCCACTAGGGTGCGTCTAGATTTCTAGGCTAACAATCTGCAGCTGCCGTCGGAAAAACAACACAGACGGTGCGTTCAATGAAACTGGTAAACTACAGCCTCGTGGTGCATTTGAAGTTATTGTAAATGTCCTTTTCCCATCTGGTGGTTGTTTTTGTCGTTCAACAGCAATTTACTAGTGAAATAAGTTATTGTTATAGATTATTATCAAATCATTTCATTTTGACCATACGGCCTTAGCAATAAACAAGCCCTTCTTTAATGTCACCGAATGTTGTTTAGTACTCTTCTTTTTTTCTTTTCTTTTTTTACTTTCTTAAAAAGTATCGGTTCAGACATCGTTAATTATGTATGCAATTAATTTCGATTAATTAATCACAGTATGTAATTAATTCGATTAAATGTTGTAATTGATTCACAGCCCTAATATATATATATATATATATATATATAAAAATAACTGCTGAGCTTCTGTGTCTCCAGGAGCGTCTGTCTACAGCTGGCCTGTCCTTCCTATTGGACGAATCGGACACTGTCCTGGCCTATGAGAACAAAGGGAAGAGCAGCGAGCAGAGACACCAAGGACCCGACCCGCTGATGTCAGCGCTGGACAACCTGAACCGAGTTCAGCAGCTCGAGATCATCCACGGTAAAAACACACTCAACTACCAGAGAACTACCGTTAAACTGCCAGAGACCTACCATTAAACTGCCAGAGGACTACCATTAAACTACCATTAAACTGCCAGAGACCTACCATTAAACTACCATTAAACTGCCAGAGGACTACCATTAAACTACCAGAGGACTACCATTAAACTACCATAGAACTACCATTAAACTGCCAGAGACCTACCATTAAACTGCCAGAGACCTACCATTAAACTGCCAGAGGACTACCATTAAACTACCAGAGACCTACCATTAAACTACCATAGAACTACCATTAAACTGCCAGAGAACTACCATTAAACTGCCAGAGACCTACCATTAAACTGCCAGAGGACTACCATTAAACTGCCAGAGGACTACCATTAAACTACCAGAGACCTACCATTAAACTACCATAGAACTACTGTAGCGGATTCAGGACACACCACAAAATCACCACGACACCACAGCTCTCTCTTTGGATCTTTGCTTTACTGATTGAGTGGTTATTTTCTTTGGCAACCATACCTGTAATGACACATGTGACAGGGACTGCATCAGTTCCACACACCCTCTTCTCATACTACTGTGAGGGATACATAAAATAATAAAGTAAAACAAATGCAAAATAAAGTAAACATGCCCTGCCTCATGTGTAATAGATCACAGGTAAACACAGAAACATTATATGTGCACGCACACTAGAACAGTATAATTACACATCACAGTCGTTCTATACAAATCCCACAGGAAAACTACATTTCCCATAATGCCGTGGGTCGTGAAGCGCTACTCTGAGCACGCAGCGGCAAAGCAGCGGCACTTAAAAGGAACGCAATACAAACTTTCGCAATAACTTTGAAACACATTACAATACAGACTCCAGCCCTACACACCACATCTGTCCCTCATCACTCCTCCAGAACATAGTCATGGCATAGTACAGCAACATTGGAATTACATTTATAAGCGGGATACTCCATTAACATACCTGTCTCTCTCAGTTTCCAAAACAGACTGAGAGAGAGACGCTCATGCACATGTACCACAATACACAGGTGATTCGCAGATCACAATTATCAACGTATCTAAATGAAAATAAATGTACATGAAACATTACTACTTTCTTTTGGGTTGGAAACAATTCAACAACAGTGACAAGGCGTATCTAGCACAATCACTGTATTTTAAATAACATAAGAAGGTAGTAAAATCTATACCCTCCCCTTGTCATTGTCGACAAATGGAACATCCTGTTTCCCCTTTTGAGACAGTATCACTTAAGAAAATAGTTAGCTGGAATATACACAAAACACACTATTACACTACCATTAAACTACCATTAAACTACCAGAGAACTACCATTAAACTGCCAGAGAACTACCATTAAACTGCCAGAGAACTACCATTAAACTGCCAGAGACCTACCATTAAACTGCCAGAGAACTACCATTAAACTGCCAGAGAATTACCATTAAACTGCCAGAGAATTACCATTAAACTGCCAGAGAACTACCATTAAACTGCCAGAGACCTACCATTAAACTGCCAGAGAACTACCATTAAACTGCCAGAGGACTACCATTAAACTGCCAGAGAATTACCATTAAACTGCCAGAGAATTACCATTAAACTGCCAGAGAACTACCATTAAACTGCCAGAGACCTACCATTAAACTGCCAGAGAACTACCATTAAACTGCCAGAGAACTACCATTAAACTGCCAGAGACCTACCATTAAACTGCCAGAGACCTACCATTAAACTGCCAGAGACCTACCATTAAACTGCCAGAGACCTACCATTAAACTGCCAGAGAACTACCATTAAACTGCCAGAGAACTACCATTAAACTGCCAGAGACCTACCATTAAACTGCCAGAGAACTACCATTAAACTGCCAGAGAACTACCATTAAACTGCCAGAGACCTACCATTAAACTGCCAGAGAACTACCATTAAACTGCCAGAGAACTACCATTAAACTGCCAGAGAACTACCATTAAACTGCCAGAGACCTACCATTAAACTGCCAGAGAACTACCATTAAACTGCCAGAGAACTACCATTAAACTGCCAGAGAACTACCATTAAACTGCCAGAGAACTACCATTAAACTGCCAGAGAACTACCATTAAACTGCCAGAGACCTACCATTAACCCTCATGCCCTCCTTAAGAAAACTTACTCTCGACACCTTCGAGGCAAAAATGTCCACGCACACAAAAACTGTTATTAAATCATCATATATCAATATTTCTTTCTGCTTTTTTTTCATAAATCACTTAAACAACTTGTAACCTAATCAAAACTACCAAACATTCAATCATTTTCAGGATTTTAACCCTTTAAATGCCAGTTTATGTATTTGAAGTATTTCATTTTTTATTACAAAAAACTTTTTTTTCCATATAATGAATAATATCTAGATTTGGCTTTGGTGGGGATTAGAGGCTTGGATATGTCAAAGATAAGCAACAAAACTGATTTGATTGCATTAGTATTTTTTATGTAATTCCAGATACTCCCTCTGGACACCTTCGAGGCAAAAATGGCCCCATTGACTTCCATTATAACCACATGTTTTGATCTCACTGCCTTTACAGTATAAAACCATGCATTCTGTAATGTCAGCATTTCATTTGGAAGAAAACTAGTCATATTTAACATTTTTACAGTATTTCACCAGATTCAACCATTTTGCCCTTGTAGGCCGATGCATGAAATTATAGTTATATTATGGAGCTGTGTGTGTGTGTGTGTGTGTGTGTGTGTGTGTGTGTGTGTGTGTGTGTGTGTGTGTGTGTGTGTGTGTGTGTGTGTGTGTGTGTGTGTGTGTGTGTGTGTGTGTGTGTGTGTGAGTTTGCGTAAACCTGTAAGCAAGCAATGATCATTTTAGGGCTGAAAAAAGGCATCTTTTGAAGGATGCATTTCATGTGTCTTTGAAGACGTGCTTGAATAAAAACATTGTCTCCTGCATGTGCTGTAAACTGGCGCTTATCATTTCAAATGGTTTGTGGGACATGGTGGCCCTGAAGACTGGTCTCCCACTATGGACATCCCACAGGCTCCGGGTGGATTCCCCTTTGGACCGGTACACACCAGCCAAGTGTGAAGTCCCATGTATGTTCAAATCTCTTGAGCATCCACATCACTCCATCCTGAGATTGAACACCTCCCGTGTAGGTTTGTCATTTCCTGAATCAGCTGGATCAAGTCAAGAGTGAAGAAAAGGTGGAAAGAGGATGCCACATCATGGATTCTTGATATGGCATATCTCGTGGGCTCTGACATCATGCCGGTCGGTGCTTGAATGTTGCGCAGCGTCTCAGTATTAGATGGAGACCAGACTTGCCAATTCTTCACTGTCCATTCAATGTTAGGATGGACAGGATCTTCAGTGTCCTCTCCACTTTCAGAGGAAGGTTAGAGGCACTCACAGAGTTGGAGGACACCAGTGACCATTTTGTCAGACTCCAGAAACTTCTGTCATCTTCAGATGAGTCCTGCAGTTGGCTGGAAGATAAAGGCTCCTTCTCTTTGCTCCAGGTCTGTCTCCTTCTCTAGAGCCAGGTGCATGAACACACTAATAGTTGTTTCTGTTTACAACAAATGCAGGAAACAATGTTTTTATTCAAGCACGTCTTCAAACACACATGAAATGCATCCTTCAAAAGAAGCCCTTTTTTCACCCAGATTTACACAAACTCTCTCTCACACACAGACACGCATGCATGCACACACACACACACACACACACACAGACACACACAGGGCTCCATAATATAACTGGCAAAAGTAAGGTGCGCTTTTTTCACCACTAAAATTATCATTGTTTGTTTACAGATTTACACAAACTCTCTCTCACACACAGACATGCATACATGCACACACACACACACACACACACACACACACACACACACACATACATACACACACACGCATACATACATACACACACACACGCATACATACACACACACACACACACACACCCACACACACACACAAATATACATATATACACAGACACACACACACACACAGACACACACACACATACACCCACACACACACACCCAAGCACACACACAGAG
This sequence comes from Perca fluviatilis, assembly GCF_010015445.1. Lineage (NCBI taxonomy): Eukaryota > Metazoa > Chordata > Actinopteri > Perciformes > Percidae > Perca > Perca fluviatilis. The sequence goes on from NC_053129.1 coordinate 36,821,579, forward strand.
CTCCATAATATAACTATAATTTCATGCATCGGCCTACAAGGGCAAAATGGTTGAATCTGGTGAAATACTGTAAAAATGTCAAATATGACTAGTTTTCTTCCAAATGAAATGCTGACATTACAGAATGCATGGTTTTATACTGTAAAGGCAGTGAGATCAAAACATGTGGTTATAATGGAAGTCAATGGGGCCATTTTTGCCTCGAAGGTGTCCAGAGGGAGTATCTGGAATTACATAAAAAATACTAATGCAATCAAATCAGTTTTGTTGCTTATCTTTGACATACCCAAGCCTCTAATCACCACCAAAGCCCCATCGACATATTATTCATTATATGGGAAAAAAATCATTTTTTGTGTTTTTTTTTTATAAATAATGACATACTTCAAATACATAAACTGGCATTTAAAGGGTTAAAATCCTGAAAATGATTGAATGTTTGGTGGTTTTGGTTTTGGTAGTAAAAAGTTGTTTAAGTGATTTATGAAAAAAAGCAGAAAAAATATTGATATATGATGATTTAATAACAGTTTTTGTGTGCGTGGACATTTTTGCCTCGAAGGTGTCCAGAGGGTACAAAATGAATCATTTAAGTATAAAAGACATGTAAGACTAAAAAACACTGGATTTAAAAAATTTGACTGAAAAGAAGGATTCCTACAAAATTTCATGCCATAAGAAGTAACACAGCAAAAATTATCACAAAATGAAAAAAAAAACTTGAGAAAAATGTACAAAAATGACCGAAGAGGGCGTGAGGGTTAAACTGCCAGAGAACTACCATTAAACTGCCAGAGACCTACCATTAAACTGCCAGAGACCTACCATTAAACTGCCAGAGACCTACCATTAAACTGCCAGAGACCTACCATTAAACTGCCAGAGAACTACCATTAAACTGCCAGAGAACTACCATTAAACTGCCAGAGAACTACCATTAAACTGCCAGAGACCTACCATTAAACTGCCAGAGACCTACCATTAAACTGCCAGAGACCTACCATTAAACTGCCAGAGAACTACCATTAAACTGCCAGAGACCTACCATTAAACTGCCAGAGACCTACCATTAAACTGCCAGAGAACTACCATTAAACTGCCAGAGAACTACCATTAAACTGCCAGAGACCTACCATTAAACTGCCAGAGAACTACCATTAAACTGCCTGTATCTGTCGGCCATGTTTGTCAGGGTACAACGACATGAAGACGGAGCTGAAGGACTTCTTGCAGAGATTCGCAGCAGAAGGAAAGGTGAGTTTCAGACTCAAGGATCCGTGCTGGGACCACTGGGAGTTTAATAATCTCTCATGTCCAGTTCTATCTGTAGCGCTGTGCAGCCACAGATGCATTCTGGGATAGGAGAAAAACACGCTCTGGGTTTTCATTTCTTTTGTTCTCGAGGAATCCCCGGTGTCTCTGTCCGTCTGATGGATCATTGATTACATTAATCAACAGTTCCAGATGTGTAGAGCCGGCTGCTTGTGTGATTCAAACATCCGACTGTGTCTCTAAAAGAGACAAAAATCAGCTCTAAACGCAGAGAGTGAGGCAGTGTTGTAGAACTCGAGATCGTCTCAGAGCGCTCTCTGAAGGTTACTCGATCTCGTCTCGGTCCCAGATAAAGAGGTGATGTTATTTAAAGACCACAACTGCCTTCTGATTGTTTTATCAGGCTTTTCTCCTGAAGCTCTTCTGGTAATAAAAGAGCTGAATGAAGAAGAGTCTTCATTGGTTGTTAGTGGGTTTTTGGGGGGATTGTGGAAGTTCAGATCAGTTTGAGGAGTGCCTATGGTGAACATGTTCTACATTGAGTCGTGCAGCGTGGGACCCTGATCTGGTCTTGGTGATTATTACATTACATGTCATTTAGCTGACCCTTTTTTATCCAAAGCGATTTCCAAATTAAGTGCTTTAAACCCTGAAGGTTAAACTCCGGACAGCAAGTGCGAGTAGGGCTGGGCGATAAAACCATCTCGATATGGGAGCGCAATAAAATTCAGTTTGATAACGATGATTTACTTTCACACGGCAGAAATAAACACCATTCCATTTCAGAAGGTGGCGGTAATGCACACCAAAAGTTGTTTGCAAACCGCCAAAAAACATCAATAGAAGAAGAAGTTTTTGGCTTGCCCGTCAAAGTACACGCCCATTTCCTACGCAGAGCGTCGTTTGAGCTACCGGCAGTGAAGAAATGAGTGGAACCGAAAGCGACGGTGAAAGTGAAAGCTGAGGAAATTGTTGACAAAAAAGGTAACGGGACGTCAGTATATGGAAGCGGTTTGGATATCGCAAAAGTGATAAAATATGCCGTCGACCAAGACGGGAAACCCAACCAATCTTTTCTGTCACTTGAAAAGGTTCCATCCCAGCAACCACAGCGAGAGTTTGAAAACACGGGCCCATGTTACCGTTGGTCTGTTACCGTTAGTCTGTTACCGTTGGTCTGTTACCGTTGGTCTGTTACCGTTGGTCTGTTACCGTTGGTCTGTTACCGTTAGTCTGTTACCGTTGGTCTGTTACCGTTAGTCTGTTACCGTTGGTCTGTTACCGTTGGTCTGTTACCGTTGGTCTGTTACCGTTAGTCTGTTACCGTTTGTCTGTTACCGTTGGTCTGTTACCGTTAGTCTGTTACCGTTGGTCTGTTACCGTTGGTCTGATACCGTTGGTCTGTTACCGTTGGTCTGTTACCGTTGGTCTGATACCGTTAGTTTGTTACCGTTGGTCTGTTACCGTTGGTCTGTTACCGTTGGTCTGTTACCGTTGGTCTGTTACCGTTGGTCTGTTACCGTTAGTTTGTTACCGTTGGTCTGTTACCGTTGGTCTGATACCGTTGGTCTGTTACCGTTGGTCTGTTACCGTTGGTCTGTTACCGTTGGTCTGATACCGTTGGTCTGTTACCGTTAGTCTGTTACCGTTGGTCTGTTACCGTTGGTCTGTTACCGTTGGTCTGTTACCGTTAGTCTGTTACCGTTGGTCTGTTACCGTTAGTCTGTTACCGTTGGTCTGTTACCGTTGGTCTGTTACCGTTGGTCTGTTACCGTTAGTCTGTTACCGTTGGTCTGTTACCGTTGGTCTGTTACCGTTAGTCTGATACCGTTAGTCTGTTACCGTTAGTCTGTTACCGTTGGTCTGTTACCGTTGGTCTGTTACCGTTAGTCTGCCCAGCGTCCTCGTGGTTCTTCTGCTGCTAGCAGCGCTAGCACGGCTGAAACACAACAACCAATAGTGTTGAACATTGCACCATATGAAAAGTGAATGTGATAGTAGTCACAGCTTTTAGTTTTATTTACATTATTTGCGTTAACATTACTAACCTGTACTGTTTTGTTAAGGCAGATGAAGCATGTTTGCACAGTTAAATGTTTACATCTAGATGTTACGCTACAAAGCGAGTATGCGTCTTGATAACACACCCGAATTGGCGTACGAATTGGCGTGTCATACATACGCCACTTCATGAGATCAGTCTGATTATTTCCATCGGTACCTGAACTCGTCTCTCTGCGACTGAGTTTCATAACGAGTCGACAAACGGTTTCAGATCTGATTTGGGCTTTTATAATTTCACTGATCCACCAACATGATGAACAAAATTTATAGTGTTTAAAACCTCAGTGTGTCCTGGTTTGTTTATTAATATTATTATTGTTTATTAAAGGTGGTGACATCTGAGGACATCCGTCAGTTCTTCGAGCAGCAGCAGAGTCGTAAGAGACGGCGAGACGACGGACGCTTCTACAGCCCCTGAACGCCTCTGTCTGTTTCTGTTTTTAATGTTTCCTTTTTAATGAAAAGTAATAAAAGTCAGTCAGCTGAATCCTGATTGGTTATTGGTTGATTATTGATGATGTGTGCAGCGTGAGCCAAGGAAATTAGATTTAAAAACAGAATATACAGTATACATACTGTATTTGTGTGTGTGTATATATATATATATATATATATTGTGTGTGTGTGTGTGTGTGTGTATATATATATATATATATTTTACATATACATACACACACACACACACATCGTCTTGCTGTAACAATGTGTTCTTGATTTTAGAGATGGATCTGATATGGAGGAACAACACATCACTCGTTCCTCCTTTTCTTCTCCTCTGTCAGCTGTTTGCAGATGTAATCAGCTGATAGTTGACCAGCTGCCGTCTCTTTATCAGGTCAACAGTCGCTGTCAGCTGGAAACCTTTTATAATAATTAGGGGTCCAAGCCCGAGGGAGGGGTCCAAGCCCGAGGGGGCTGTGAAGATCCAGTGGAGCTGTGGAACCCTAATGTTTTCCTGAGGATTATGATTTTTCTTATTTTTCTGCCTCTAAAACCGTTTCTGCGGCCTAAACCGTACATGGTGGGGGGGTGCCGTTTTCAGGACTGGTCCAGATCCCTGCAAGGACCTTGGACACAAAAAATCAGCCACTCTCACCGCTAGGTGGTGCTATAGCAGAAAAAATGCATTTGGCCTCATAACTCCCAAACTGTACATCGCACATAAAAAATACACATATCCACGCGTCCCCTGAATTCAGCTGAATCTCCTGATATATAGATCGCCCATTTCCGCCTAGACTTTGATGTGCGAAAAAAGGACCTGACCAAAAGTCATCAAAATAATTTTGCTACGTTTAAGTATGGCCAGTTTAAGACCAAACACATTTTCGTAGCTAGCTACCAAACACTAACTTTAGCATAACTCGGCCAAATTAAATGCTATCAGAGAATAACTTGAGATTATTGTTCAGCATCCCACTACGATGCTCTGTACCAAAGTGCTTTACGTTCATTAAAAAAGAAAACCACAGAATGACAGATACTAACCAATACAATCAATGACTTTTTAAAAGAAGACTGTGTTCTGTCTGATCACTTGTAGTTTCGGAGGAGAGGCCTTAAACGTGATGATTTAAATGTTAAAAAAGGAGCTGATGGAGTGATGTGTTCTGGTTCTGGTTCTGAGTCTAAGTTTGTTCAGGTTTTGTTGAGAGAGACATGAGGAAAAGTGCAGAAAGCTAACAGAGGAAATTAATGCGTGTTTGACTTTTTCAAGTTTAAAGTAAAGTCAATTTTCTGTTGTTCAGGAAATCAAAAAGGCAAAAACAAATCGTTTTAATATCTGTGAACCCACAGACAGACTTTATGAAATACTTAATATCTCTGTGAACCCACAGACAGACTTTATGAAATACTTAATATCTCTGTGAACCTACAGACAGACTTTATGAAATACTTAATATCTCTGTGAACCCACAGACAGACTTTATGAAATACTTAATATCTCTGTGAACCCACAGACAGACTTTATGAAATACTTAATATCTCTGTGAACCTACAGACAGACTTTATGAAATACTTAAACATCAGTAAAAAAGCAACGATATACTTTTACATGAGTTCACTTTAATGTATCCAGTAAAACTGTCTGATCAGCTCATTAAACAACTTCTCTAAACTCAGAAATATGAATAGATTTGCATAGATGTCTGTATTTTAAAGGGACATTAATCAGCATGAACCCAACATAAATGTGCCAGATCTAGCCAGATCTAGCCGTGCATTATTTGCCTCTGCAGACCCCAGCAGGTTAGTGGCCTGAAACATTAGATAAGCTACAGGAATACAACACATAATATAACCAGAACACATGTAGACTGGTGACGACACGACCACTGTTCCAGAGGATCACAGCTGGCAGGATGATGAAGTATTATATACAGTACACACATTAAAACACATTAAAACACATTAAAACACAGAAGCACACCCAGAGACGTAACCATAGCAGCAAACACAAACACATTATGCCTGATTATGGCAGCATATTAGATTACAGTCATCCAGTCAGCAGTCTGCTAACCAGTACCCAGTCTGCTGGGACTGCCCCCCCCCTCTCTTCTCCAACCTCCCCCCCCTTCCTCTCCCTCCTCCCTCCTCTCTTCCTCCTCCAGAACCAGTCGTCCTCCCCCTGAACACATCAACAAACTGAGAACAAGAAGTCAGACTCTGTGGTGGAGAAGAAGAAGAAGAAGTCAGACTGCGTGGAGAAGAAGAAGAAGAAGTGAGACTGTGTGGAGAAGAAGAAGACAGACTTGAGAGTATTGTTCTTCAGACTATCAGAGCACAGCTGTTTGTTGCCTTGACGATGGTGAGCGCTATCCTGAGGATGATGGGAAATCGTTCTGCTTCGACTTTGACTCGTCCAAAAGAAATCCTGAAAGAGACGAAGAAGATGATTTACAGCAAACCTCCGAAGAACAAGATCGGAGCCGCAGTGAGTCTCTGACAGACCATAATACTATACATACTGTATATATACCATAATACTATACATATATTACACACACACATATATATATATATATATATATATATATATATATATATATATATATATATATATATGCTGTAATGTCTGCAGTGAGTCTCTGACAAACCATAATACTATACATACTGTATATATACCATAATACTATACATATATTACACACACACATATATATATATATATATATATATATATATATATATATATATATATATATATATATATATATATGCTGTAATGTCTGCAGTGAGTCTCTGACAAACCATAATACTATAACATCACTTTAAACTCTCAGGGGAAACATATGTTTTGTGTGTTTGTGTTCAGAGTAAACATTGTAATTTATAGTAAAGTATAATTATACATTATAATTAATAATTAATTATTATAAAACATCAAAGAGAAGAAACGGTTGATTATAATTATTAGTTAATATCTTTGAGATCAGATGAAGTTAATGGAAGATCAGCTTTAGTTAGTTTTCATCATGTCAAACTAATGAAATAAAAACATTCTTATCTCAGTGTTTCAGCTCCTTGAATCCCTTTTTATTTCTCTAACACATCTTAAAGAACTAATATCATATTTAAATAAGAAGCAGGAGCTTCTTATTTAAATATATTAGTTTGTGAGAGGCCTGTTTCCTGTTAGAGTAGCTGGGTGTCTGGGGGATGAAAGAGGAGAGAGAAGACAGACACGTCTGGTTTTCTTCAGGAACACGTTTCCTGGCTGAAAGTATTAACATATTATTATTATTATTAGATTATATTAGATTATTATTAGATTATATTCTGCAGACACTGTGGTTAGGTGTTAGTGATGGCAGAAGAGTACTGTTGAAGTTAGTTTCTGGTGATGAAGACGATGATGGTGCTTGTATTGAGGACAGTGGGTACAACCAAAGATCGTCAATACTAAACATTGGGCATTATATATAATATTATTATTATTATTATTATTATTATTATATAACCCTATATCTTCTAAACCATCTCCAGTACTACACTCTGATCAACTAAAGATAGAGCATTTTATATATGTATATATATATATATATATATATATATATAAAATGCTAAACTTGTGATTTTTGGGATGATGTTTCAGATGGATCTCTTCTCTGATTGGTTGTTTTCTGTCTCTGACAGCAAAGTTTCTTTGTTATGTCTGTGTTTGCGGTGGCCATGTTGACGCCAGCTGCCTGGATCCTTCATCACCTGCCGGAGTACCGCCAGCGGTACAAACAGAGACCCCGAGACTGATCTTCCTCCTCCTCCTCTTCATCAACACATCAATATATCACGTACATGTTTCTTAATTCATCTATAATATTATTATTTAATCACTTAAATATTAAATCATGTTCATCATCTGTTGTAAATGCCCTTTAGTAAGTAAGTTACGTTTATTTGTATATCACTTATTCCAGACAAAGTCACAAAGTGCTTCAAAGGCCAAATAACAATTACAAGGGCTATGTTTCCAGTGATTAAAGGGATGTTTCCAGTGTTTAAAGGGATGTTTCCAGTGATTAAAGGGATGTTTCCAGTGATTAAAGGGATGTTTCCAGTGTTTAAAGGGATGTTTCCAGTGTTTAAAGGGATGTTTCCAGTGTATAAAGGGATGTTTCCAGTGTTTAAAGGGATGTTTCCAGTGTTTAAATGGATGTTTCCAGTTTTTAAAGGGATGTGTTTCCAGTGTATAAAGGGATGTTTCCAGTGTTTAAAGGGATGTGTTTCCAGTGTATAAAGGGATGTTTTCAGTTTTTACAGGGATGTGTTTTAAAGCTCCAGTGGTGTCTGAGACTGGACGTACTCCGGTGGTAACTCAGTTCATGCAGATAACTTTACATCTGGAAGGGCTTTGAAACTCAACCTGCCATCATAACATCCTTTTCTTTCTCCATTTCTGCTCAAGGAGCTTTGTTTCTTTTCTTTTTTTGTGTCTTGAGCTGCTTTTTAATGATCATTGTTTTAGGTAAACTGTAGGTAATAAAGCCTGCTATTCTCTCTTTAGATGAATTTAGGTAAACTGTAGGTAATAAAGCCTGCTATTCTCTCTTTAGATGAATTTAGGTAAACTGTAGGTAATAAAGCCTGCTATTCTCTCTTTAGATGAATTTTGTGGCTCCTTTCTTTGTGATTAAGGATCAGGTTTAACCTGCGAAGCCACTTCAGAGTGTATGCCAGTGTTGTAGTCAAGACCACCTAAACAGAGACCAAGTCATCACCAGACCTGTGCTCCTGTCTCCCGCATCCACTTTCTTAGGCGTGTGTTTTAAGGTAGCGGGGTTACAAGGAACTAATTTTGAATTAGAAATGAGTCAAGTTGTTTAATTTGAAGCAGGAAGTTTTACATCCAATCACAGTAATGATGTTAACACATAAATCAGACAATGCACGCTGTGATATCCCTGCAGTTGTGGTCTTGACCGGTCTTAAAATAAAATCCCAAGTCCTCTTTATCTGAGACTTCTGGACTTTCTGGACCTTCCTGCTGCCTTTGACACAGTGAATCACCAGATCCTCATTTCCACACTCCAGGATCTGGGTGTCTCAGGCTCTGCTCTCTCTGCTCACATCTTACCTGGCAGACCGAACCTACCGGGTAACTTGGAGAGGATCTAGCTCAGAACCTTGCCCACTCAAAATTGGGGACCCTCATCTTGAGTACTACAACACTGGCGTACGCCACATCCATGGTGCTCTCCGTCTTCCTCTTGGCGTGCACGCTTTTAGCCGACGGCATCACGCGTCTTGTTCTGCAGGAACACCTTCAGGACTCCGCATCTCGCCTGGTAGATCAGACTGTACTTGGCCACGGCGAGCCAGCGAGTGGGTTTGGTGGATGTTACCACGGAGCACTTTACTCTTTATCTGCTACTGTTACTGCTGCATCGCTTCCTGGTTCCTTAAATACAGAATCACAGAACGCACATGCCTTAATCTGGCTTAAAACGAATGAGTGGCGTTAAAAAGAACTTGCATTAATGTAACTTAACTCTTAATTATTTATGGGGAAATCTGCAGCTTTTACTAAATATATGTCTGAACATGTTTTAATGACACTGAAGCGCCTTTTTATTATGACATCATAAATACTCCTGCTAACATCAGACTCACATGTTGTGAGACAATAAGAGCAGCATGTTCACAACGTTGCCATGGAGATTCTCTCCAGTTAAAAATATTAAAAATAATGATGTTCTGCAGTTTGTACAAACAGGAAGTGTTTGTGTGTTTAAAGATAGAATAAAGCTTCAGTTTGTGAGTTTGAACGCCTCTGTTTGTTTAGTTTGTTCTGCTGAGTTAATCACTTCCTGTTTGAGAACATCGGTTCCCACGGAGACGAGATTAAAGCTGAGAGGAAGGAGCACACATAACTTCATCACCATGATCTGTATTGTATTAAAGAAAAGTCTCACAGTTTGATTTAGGCAGGCAGCTTTATTTCAGCATCAATGCAAGTTAAAGTAATTTACATAAAACAATAAAGAGCAGTTAAAAACAAGAATAATTTAAACAATAAATTAATATTTACACACTGGGCTGAGGTCAGTGATGGAAGCTTTATGGCTGCAATGTTACCTTGGATAATGTAACCTATTAACATATTACAGTATATATTATAACAGTATACAAATACAAACATATGACAAATACCGGATGTACACATTACAACTATAAATAAAAGTAAAATTCCTATCAAAATAAATTAGAACTCAAATTGTGTTTTTAATGTAACATGCAACAAGCCTATGTTACACATGTTAGACATTTAAATACTTTAATTTATTTCCTTGTTGCTGTTAATAAACCTGTCATGTAGACAATAATTCAATAAAATGTTGTGTTCACAACTCGTCTGTCAGAACAATCTAACTGCTGCTGAGTTCCTGTCTGAGTATTTTTAAATTAAAGAGCATATCCTGAACGTGAACATCCTTCAGACTTGATGAGTATCAGTCAGACTCTCTGAGAAACCTCCAGCTTTATCAACCCAGATTAGAATCTGGGAACACTGCTCATTAACTCCCTCCTTGTGTACTCGCTGTCTGAAGCTGTCACACACAACAACGTTACCGCTAACAAGCTACTCCTTTTCTATTGTTCACTTTTATATGAAGTATATAAATATATAAAGAGGTGAGGTGGGGGTAGTACTACTACCTTAATAAAGTCTATCCACTAGACAGCACTCAAAGCAAACTCACTTTTACAGCTACAGTAGTTCACCTGTTACTTTCATGATTTCTTTCTTCCAAAACAGCCAGGAGTTGAGTTTTCTTTAAAACTAAATTATAACTGGTGTGATAACTGCATGCCAAATTAAACAGAGCACACAAGGCCAAAAGCCTCTTAAGTTAACATGTTGCAAAGGCTAGTAGTAGTAGTAAAAGCCTCTTAAGTTAACATGTTGCAAAGGCTAGTAGTAGTAGTAAAAGCCTCCTACGTTAACATGTTGCAAAGGCTAGTAGTAGTAGTAGTAAAAGCCTCCTACGTTAACACGTTGCAAAGGCTAGTAGTAGTAGTAAAAGCCTCCTAAGTTAACACGTTGCAAAGGCTAGTAGTAGTAGTAAAAGCCTCTTAAGTTAACATGTTGCAAAGGCTAGTAGTAGTAGTAGTAAAAGCCTCCTACGTTAACACGTTGCAAAGGCTAGTAGTAGTAGTAAAAGCCTCCTACGTTAACACGTTGCAAAGGCTAGTAGTAGTAGTAAAAGCCTCTTAAGTTAACATGTTGCAAAGGCTATTTTTAAACAGTCCAACGCAGTCAGGCCATGTAAAAACACACCATAAATAATTCACTTCCAGCTAACTTCACAGAGAACAACGAGGGCAGAACAGCATCACTGATCTGTTTTAACTGAAAACTGAAAACTCTGTTTAAACAGATCTGCAGCACGTTACCGTGGCGATCACTACCGAGGCTGTTTGTAACTGGTAGCTAGTGATAACAAGATCTTCATCTGTTCTTCACCAGATAGAACTCAACTGTCCTGCTGTTATCACAGACATGAACGCACCACAGACACCTGACTATCCTGCTGTTATCACAGACATGAACGCACCACAGACACCTGAATATCCTGCTGTTATCACAGACATGAACGCACCACAGACACCTGAATATTCTGCTGTTATCACAGACATGAACACACCACAGACACCTGACTATCCTGCTGTTATCACAGACATGAACGCACCACAGACACCTGACTATCCTGCTGTTATCACAGACATGAACGCACCACAGACACCAGACTATCCAGCTGTTATCACAGACATGAACGCACCACAGACACCTGACTATCCTGCTGTTATCACAGACATGAACGCACCACAGACACCTGACTATCCTGCTGTTATCACAGACATGAACGCAACACAGACACCAGACTATCCAGCTGTTATCACAGACATGAACGCACCACAGACACCAGACTATCCAGCTGTTATCACAGACATGAACGCACCACAGACACCTGACTATCCTGCTGTTAACACAGACATGAACGCACCACAGACACCTGACTATCCTGCTGTTATCACAGACATGAACGCACCACAGACACCTAAACTTAAACCAGTCAAAATTGTTGGTATTACTGCATGTGACTATATGCAGTGCTGTGTTCTCTACTGAAAAACTGGGTTTCGAGATATGGTCTAAGAGAGAAACCTTTTGGAGAATTGGTGTCACTATATAAAATAAAATAAAAAATCAGAAGTGCATAAAGTAAATTGGGGAGACGCAGTAAAGATAAAAAATAAAAATGCAAAAGTGATCTTGCATAGGGCTCTGCCCATAGTGATCCTGTCTCAAAAACCCAGGTGAAAACCATTTCTCATTTGGTGTGGTGATTTTAATGTGTGCAGTGTATTCATGTATGTGGTGTGGTGATTTTAATGTGTGCAGTGTATTCATGTATGTGGTGTGGTGATTTTAATGTGTGCAGTGTATTAATTTATGTGGTGTGGTGATTTTAATGTGTGCAGTGTATTAATTTATGTGGCAAATGTTGGGCTAGTTTAGTTTTGTGGATTTTTAGAGTGTTGGTTTAATGGTGGCGATGCTTGGCTTGGTTTTATAGCAGGACTGTAGGCCTAGTTGAGACTGTGGCAACCGTGTGGATTAAATAGTTGGGTTGTTATATAAACGGTGCCAACTAGATTATGGCAGTTTCACAGTAGTCAAAATAGAGGTCAAGGTCAAGGTCAAGGTCGTTTTATTTCATACCCGTAGGTAAATTCATTATGCAGTAAAAAGAATTTAGTCGTCCACACATAATAGACATAACAACGTACAATTATTTCACATACAAATTTACAAGTAATAATTAATAATCATCATGACAAACTGCACCGCAACACATAGATGTTCTCTATCCATGGTAATTATGAAAAAACTAAAACTTCTCTCGTACTGATATTATTTAAAACTTCAATTGCGGCCGGAACAAAAGTATTCCTGTACCGTCTTGTTTTCCATGTTGAGGCTGCAAACCCGGCAACCAGACGGAAGTAACTTAAAATCAATTCGTAAGGGATACGACAGATCACTCAAGACAGTACTTGCTTTCCGATACAGCTGATTTGTGTAAATACTTCCTAAATTCTTTGGTTTCTACTAATATTCTACTGTGCACGCCCTACAATTTGGTTTAAAGAGTTTTTGTTCTTCACTGACAGACTTCCATACCACACCCCAATGGAGAATGACAGAACAGATTCAATAAACGCAGAATAAAATAATGTCAACATGCGTCCATCAACGTGAAATTTTGCAAGTTTCCTAAGGCAACTCAAACGCTGGTGACCCTTTTTACAAACCATTTCACAATTCAGCTCGAAAGACAATTTTGAATCAATAACAATACCAAGATATTTAAAATTCTCTACCTGATCCACAGCCTCCCCTTTAATAATCGTAGTGACATGATCAACAGGGCGTGTTCTAAAATCAATTATCATATCTTTAGTTTTAGTAATATTTAACTTTAAATAGGAATCATCGCACCAGGTTACAAAATCCTCTACAACTGGACCGTGGCCAGACTCATCCCCCTGTAGCAGGCTCACTATCACTGTATCGTCAGCAAACTTTATAAATATCCTATTTTCATGTAAGCTTTGACACATGTTGGTGTATAGAATGTATAGTAAGGGTGAAAGAACACAGCCTTGTGGTGATCCTGTGGATAAACATAATACATCAGAAAAGCTACCATTTACTTTTACCCTCTGCGTTCTATTAGTTAAAAAGTCTAGTAACCATCCCACTACATTGTGGTTCAACTTAAAATACTCTAGCAGTCTTCTGGCTAATATGTGGGGTTGAATATTGAATCAAGTGAACAAAATCTTCGTAAGTATGTTTCCTCTAGATGCATTAAGTGTTAGCTAACATAAGTGAAGCATCCTCAACACTTCTATTCACTCTATATGCGAATTGCAAAGGATCGAGGACTTGTCCAGTCTTACTTAAAAGCTCAGATTTCACTAATTTCTCAAATGATTTCATCACTAAGGAGGTGAGGGCAACCGGTCTCAGGTCATTAAATACTTTAGGCTTATTGCATTTAGGAACAGGAATAATAATAGACTTTTTCCACAGGTTAGGTACCTTTTGTACCCGTAGTGACCAATTAAAAATATCAGAAAATATTGAAGTTAGTTGCTTTGCACAGTGCTTTAAAATTCTCCCACATATATGGTCTGGACCAGGACTCTTGTTCACCTTAGTGGTGAGAAACATTTTCTCCACCGCTGCCTGTTCTAAGACTATATGGCAATCATCCTTACATAGGCATCTTAGTTCTTCTACTTCATTTTTAAAATCAAAACACTCAAACCTTGAATAAAACATATTAAGAGCATTTGAAAAGTCATCATTTGATCTAAACCCGTCAATACCCACGCCGCGCTCTTATCTACATTATGGTGTATTCCTGCAATTTTCTTCATACCCGCCAAGCTGAACCTAAGTTATTATCTGCCAAGTTTTTTTTCAACTTAACTTTATATGCTTGTTTAGCTTTAAAGATCTCTGTTCTAACCTCTTTCCTCGCTGTTACCCTCTCTAATCTATCCCCCTGCCTATAGGCTAATTGTTTATACAGCAAACTTGATTTGACTGATTTTGACATCCATGGTTTAGTATTAGAGAAAACCTTAAATTTACGTGTAGGCACAATCATATTCTCACAAAAGGTTATGTATGAACATACAACATCAGTCAGTTCATCAATATGTTCACAAGAGTCTTCGAAGACCTCCCAGTCTGTACAATCAAATCACCCTTGCAAACACGGGTAGAATCTTCTGACCAAATTTTAACTTCTCTTATCTGAGGTTTTCTCTCTTAAATAATGGTCTATAAATAGGAAGGAGCTGTACGCAATTATGATCAGCAGATCCCAGTGCTGACAAAGTTACAGACTTGTATGCCCCTTTATATTCCCATAACAGAGATCCAGCGTTTTATGTTGTCTTGTTGGGCGCGCGTGATGTACTGGTAAAAATTGGGCAGAGTCTTTTTAAGTGACACATGATTAAAATCTCCCAAAATAAAATTCGGGCCTCTGGTGAAATGTTTTGAAGTCGTTGAACAACATCAGATACAGTGTTCGATGCAATGACGTTGTTTGCTTTTGGGTGAATGTACACAACAGTTATAAAAATTTGTGGAAATCTCGTGGCAGATAAAATGGACGAAGGGATACCGACAATAACTCAATATGGGTGTACAAATGTTCTCCCGAACAGTCACTGAAGTACAATAGCGTTTGTTGACATAAAGGCATACACACCCCCACCGCGGGATTTACCTGTAATGTCCGCGTTCCTGTCTGTGCGAAATGGGATGCCAAAACCATCAACACTCAAGCCATTATCCAAATCCTGCTCAGTTAGCCAGGACTCTGTGAATGCCATTGCACAGCTGTTTCTGTAGTCCTGCAGGAAACGAACATTTCCTTGCAACTCGTCGAGTTTGTTCCGTAGTGACTGTACATTTCCCATGATCAATGACGGCAGAGCGATACGGGTCAGCTGTTTACTCCGTAGTCGCTGACGAACACCACCCTTTTTCCCCCGCTTTCTTTTCTTAACTTTCCCAGCATCATCTCCCGGTGCAGAATTACAATTCTCCCTCCGAAGTATGCCGCCTGGAAGTTTAGAAAGCGGGTACTGTCCGATGAGTAGACTCGGTGAGTTCCAAGCCAGTAATTGATCCCTGGTGTACTGAATCCTCGAGGCCGGCACCATAGTTCCATGGCAAGCAGGATTCAGGTCAAACAAAATCCAACAAGCGATTAAAACGAACAGCTCCATTTAACCCAACGGATAGTTCGTGTTAAGCACACTTTGTCATGAGAAACCACAAACTATTTAAACATAAAACATGCACAGAGACTCTTCAAAACAACACAAATAGAACGCCAAGTTTTTCCTTCTGCTGGTCGCCGCATGAGCAGCGCCCTCAGAGAGAGCTATCCTAGGAGACAGGGAAAATACGCGTCTGACTGCTGTCAGGGTAGAGTTTTAATAAATGATATAAAGATAATATAATAAAATAATCAACATACTTAGTGTGGCAAAACGCTATGTGGTGGATCTAGAAAAGATAATAATATAATATCCTAGATACATTAAAGGAGGTAAATAATTATTGGAAAAAATAGTCAGGAAAGTTGACAGGGAAATCTAAACGCAGGGAGAGTGTGAAGTGGGTCGCACAGCTGCGGACTGGATCACATTACGCTTTGGGCGAAAAAGGGGAGTGGACTGGCTGCAACGCACACACCCCTTTTCACTGAGGAAGCTAGAACTTTAGAGGTGTAGACCAAGGGGGTAAGCTTCGCTTCAGAACTCAAACCTCCGATGGCGCCATTTTGTTGCTACAAAGGTATAACCTCCTGTTAGCATTCCACTGACTGCCATTTTTTTTTACGTCACTTGACTGCAAATAACTTTACATCTGAAGCGTTTAAAGACTCCATTTGTCCGTTGTTTATTTCTAAAGAAACACAACAATGTATAAAAGGCTCCATTACCTTGTACCTCACGTTATGGCTCCGTAGCAGACGCTTTTATAACAATAGGCTAACGATTGGGTCATAACCACGAGACTTACTGTCACACAGTAGAGGAATTACCGTATAGTACAGGAGAAGCTCACAGGAAGTTTCGACTTCCATTAGCTGTTTAGGTTTAATTACTAATGTTAACTAGCATGTTAGTTAGCAATAATTAGCCTGTGCTTATGTTATCTCCTTACATACAGTACAAGCCAAAAGTTTGGACACACCTTTTCATTCAATGCGTTTCCTTTTTATTTTCATGACTATTTACATTGTAAATTCTCACTGAAGGCATCAAAACTATGAATGAACACATATGGAATTATGTACTTAACAAAACAGTGTGAAATAACTGAAAACATGTCTTATATTTTAGATTCTTCAAAGTAGACACCCTTTGCTTTTTTATTAATAAGGGAAATAATTCCACTAATTAACCCTGACAAGGCACACCTGTGAAGGTAAAACCATTTCAGGTGACTACCTCATGAAGCTCATTGAGAGAACACCAAGGGTTTGCAGAGTTATCAAAAAAAGCAAAGGGTGGCTACTTTGAAGAATCTAAAATATAAGACATGTTTTCAGTTATTTCACACTTTTTTGTTAAGTACATAATTCCATATGTGTTCATTCATAGTTTTGATGCCTTCAGTGAGAATCTACAATGTAAATAGTCATGAAAATAAAGAAACACATTGAATGAGAAGGTGTGTCCAAACTTTTGGCCTGTACTGTATACCTACACTCTCCGTCTCTGTAAGATTGGGAATGATTGAGATTTCTCTTGGCACAGCTACCAGAAGACTTACAACTTTCAGACAGGTTGCTCACGTCACATTTATGTTGTCTTTGTCAGTTGGAGGCTGCTCAGTAAAGCAAAAGATCACCGGAAAAGTGCTTCTAATAGCCTTCACTAGTCTCCGTCCAGAGCAATGGGGTCTATTGGTCAATTATATATATGTCAATGGTGTAGACAGGACGACAACCAGCGAGCAACTGGCTCAAATTTCACGCATACACACACACACACACACCCAGAGAGGAGGAGTCCGAGGAGTTCCAGATGAATTTAAAGCTAGAGATCAAATGGAACTTTTTCACAGCAGACATTTTGACTTGTGATAGTAGGAAAAGCACGGCTGAAATGGATAACCTTAACGATGGCTCAATTCCATCAAGTGTCCCAGTAAGATATTTCAGTGAGTCAGCATGCACAATACCAGGACCTCTCCTAAGTGGAATGCAGCCATCATTAATGGTTTAATACCAGGGCCTCTCCTAAGTGGAATGCAGCCATCAGTAATGGTGTAATACCAGGACCTCTCCTAAGTGGAATGCAGCCATCAGTAATGGTTTAATACCAGGACCTCTCCTAAGTGGAATGCAGCCATCATTAATGGTTTAATACCAGGGCCTCTCTTAAGTGGAATGCAGCCATCAGTAATGGTTTAATACCAGGGCCTCTCCTAAGTGGAATGCAGCCATCATTAATGGTTTAATACCAGGACCTCTCCTAAGTGGAATGCAGCCATCAGTAATGGTTTAATACCAGGGCCTCTCCTAAGTGGAATGCAGCCATCAGTAATGGTTTAATACCAGGACCTCTCCTAAGTGGAATGCAGCCATCATTAATGGTTTAATACCAGGACCTCTCCTAAGTGAAATGCAGCCATCATTAATGGTTTAATACCAGGACCTCTCCTAAGTGGAATGCAGCCATCATTAATGGTTTAATACCAGGGTCTCTCCTAAGTGGAATGCAGCCATCATTAATGGTTTTGAACACACCTGTGCTTTTCCTACCATGACATGTCAACATGTCTGCCGTGAAAAAGGTCTATTGCTGCCGGTTGGGATTCAATATTCCTGTTGCCAACAATCAATAAGAATCTAGATTGGATTAATTTCATATTCTATAATCAACAGAGGTTCTTAGTATCGATGGTCTGGCGGTGCAACTACGTTCCACCAGTTCGATGACATTGCAGAATAGGATGGCTCTAGACATGCTCCTGGTGGAGAAAGGAGGTGCCTGTGCCTACATTAACACTGATCATTGCTGCACTTTCATCCCTAACAATACGGCCCCTGACGGTAGCGTAACGCATGCGTTAGAAGGTCTGAGAGGTCTCTCGGAATAATTGGCTGAAAACTCGGGTATAGAGAAGAATGTTTTTTCCAGTTGGATGGGAAATTGGATCGGTAAATGGAAGAACATGGTGACCTCTGTGTTGGTATCCATTGCCGTATTTTCTGGCGTTCTGGTGTGTTGTGGCTGTTGTGCAATCCCCTGTCTCAGAACTCTAATCAATAGACTGATAGTAACGGCTTTATCAACAGAGGGTGCTCCCCCGGCCTATCAGATGTTAGCCATGACTGAATTTATTCGCTGTGCCAACTATGGGGGCTATTTGGACGAGGCTGACACTTCCTCCGACGAGGAGGAGGAAGGAGTACAGTCACGCTGGGTCTAAATTACTCCCTATCACCACCCAGTGCCCCCTCTCCCAGAGCCCCACCTTTCCTATCTCCAACTGTTTTTCTATCCTCTTATCTGCTGTCAGAGACTCCCTTCTTTGTTTCACTGATATCTTGCGCAGGGCTGAAAATCAGCCCATAGTCAATATAGCCTTAAGCAAGACATAGGTTTGAAGTATGATTTTACAATTTTTTAATTGTAAAAGATGTTTGTTTGAAGTTTGCTGTTACACGATGTTTAGAGATTTCCACAAAAAATAATTGTAACCATTGGTATAGTCATGCAGCTTACATTAGGGGCTAAAATCTACATACAAGACCCACGCATCACATTGCTCTGTCATGATATCTACCATCATGTTTAATTTTTGATTGCTTATTACTGATTGCTAAATTGCCATTAAGTCATACGTAGGCAGAGGTGTCAAAAGTATTCACATTCATTACTCAAGTAGAAGTATAGATACTAGGGTTTGAAAAGACTTTTGTAGAAGTTGAAGTATCAACTCAAGCTTTTTACTTAAGTAAAAGTGTAAAAGTACTGGTTTCAAAACTACTTAAAGTATAAAAGTAAAAGTAAGGCAGAGATCTTCAACAGGGGGTCATCAGAGTCATTGCAGGGGGGCCTCCAAATTATTGTACATTTTTGAGTCTTTAAAAAAAAATTAAAATAAAATGCCTTAACATAATTCCAACATATTATTAGCAAATATAAATTCCCACTGATGATAGGCTTACTGGCCTACAGCTAAGGTAGTCACTAAGATATCAGCCCACAGATACAGTTAATCCTAGATTTACTGTGCCACATATGTAACATTAAAATATGATTTATAAAATCATGCCAACAATTAATATTTTAATAGCTTATGAAAAAAGGTATGTAAGAAGGCTTTAGGTTACCCTAACAGTTATTGTAGGCCCAGTTTAATATGCAACTTAATTTCACACAATATGTAGGGGTCCCTGCTACATCTCACTTTAAGTTAAGGGGTCCTTGGTTTAAAAAACGTTCAAGACCCCTGATGTAAGGGGGGGAAATGCCATTAAGGACAACAGCTTAACTCTAAAACACGGGGACAAAATCATATGACTATAATAATGTTACAGTATATTAAAATCATACCTGCAAACTCAGAAGGGCTGAAAAGGTGACACGTAGGCTACATCTCTTCTGTGTTTTTCAGACGGCAGCTACAGTCTGGTGTCAGACTCCTGTGAATATAGACACACTTTTACACCGTTTAGCTCTCAGCATTTTATCGTGTTTACTCCAGCTGCTAGCTAACGCTAGGCTAACCTGCTTCCAACTGTAGTGTTGACTAGCGTCCCGTGCGGCGATGTTCAGTTCCCTCTAACGTCCGTTTTCGGAGCATCGCGCAGGCACCTAAGGCACCGAAATCCGTGTTGCTATTCGGTCCGGTAGATAACGGTCATTAAGGCACCGGTGGCGTATTAGCACCGGGTCTGTACAGGTGTTATGGATCGCGTACAAACCAATAGGGTGTCGGAATAGCTATGTTTATACTTCTCATCCAACCACAATCACATTCACTCTCTCCGGATGGAGCGATCTGGATAGGTTTTTTTGTGTGTGTTTTTTTGAACGATAACTGACGAGCCGGAATGAAAACAAGCCGAACTGAAATATGAGTAACGAGGCTATTTTTAAAATGTAAGGAGTAGAAAGTACAGATAATTGCGTGAAAATGTAAGGAGTAGAAGTAAAAAGTATGCTGTAAAATAATTACTCCAGTAAAGTATAGATACCCAAAATTTCTACTTAAGTAAGGTAACGAAGTATTTGTACTTCGTTACTTGACACCTCTGTACGTAGGTCTCGAAAGAGGGATCCCATTATTTTGTTTTACCCATATTTGGATTATGTTCCACAGCGTGTTGCTGTGGAAAAAGAGGGTGTAGAAATATATTGGGTTTAGAATAAGAATGTCCTGTAGCCTGGGATGGCCTCGCTGTCTCCTCCTGTCTGGCATTTCAAATTTAGTGGAGCAAAAGGGCTCCTGATAAATTTGATAAACATTTAGAACAGAATGCACCTAATGAAATATCTTAAAGTAACAGACAATCTTTAGGCCATGAGAGAAGAAGAGAATGAGACCAACCAATTGGATAAAAGAAAAAGGAAAAGGAAGGTCCGGTGTCAGACCCGGAGAGACTTTGTTGGTGGTTAGGGAGAGAAAGTCTTGAAGGAGCGGCTGATCCGTATGCATATGAAATGTCTGTTTGCAATATCATTTTACTAAATATTCTTATAGTTTAACTGAACGAATCCTGAGTCTTCATGTCCTGGTCTGCCTTTCAATGAACACAATAATTAAAAGGGTAAACTTGAGAAGTGACCCGTGGAGTCAAAAAGACTCTGGTCTTTTGAGCCGGAGTAGAATCGGTCGCATCTTTTCTTACACTTCCCGGCGGAGGCTAATGGCAGAAGCGTGGAACAGATCGTGATTCATGCAGGCAGCCCCCCTCCTCCTCACCAGCATGAGTTCCACCAATCAGAGGAATCACTGTGGGATTGTGGCATTGTTCAGGATTGTGGGTAATGAAGTACTTATCCAAGACATCGCGAATAAAAGACATTTCTCTCAAAACAAGGTTGTTGCCCCATGATTTTTGGCGTCTATTTGAGCATATAGAATGGCTGAGTCATGTAGCTGGTTTTAAGTCTACCATTGATGGTTATGATGTATGGCTTATACTCCAAATTGTCAATGGAGAAATTGCATTTTATTTTTACTTCTGGAACCCGCTGTGGGCGGGACTGTTGAGCTCTATTAACACTGAACATATAATGCACATTGTTATTTTAACTACATCTTTGGGAAATTACAGGATTTTAACTTTAAATACATTTCTGTATTTTAACATTTGCAATGTTTGAAATAAATTATCATATTTTGCAATAAGTGTCTGTGTCTGGATTACATATTAATACTTATATAGGATAGAAGTGAAATACATTTTTATAAAATCTAAAATGGTTAGATAATGTAAGTATTATTAAGTTTAACTGTATTATTACCATTAGTAATTATTATTATTATTAATAATAACAAAAATAAATAATGTTAAAGTGATTCTTTGTTTGCTGTTTTGTCTAAAGCTCTTTGTGACTTGTTAAAAGAAACTAGTTTTATTTATTTACTTAATATTAAAAAGAGACACAGGTAAAGGTAAGTTCTGTTTAAATAAACTCATTAACTATCTAATATAATACATATAATATATATTATTAAACAGCATTATATAAAACATGTTTTATTCACCTTATTAATGAGATTAGGAATGTGTTTTTATAAAACTTTGCCTCACCTGTAGATCGCCCCGTCCCCTCTGGGCTTCCGTAGGTCTCCTTTATATAGCCCCGCCCCTCCCTGCTCCGGTAACTTCAGAGCCGCGAATCCTAACGGCCATGCTACCTCGCGGGTCATTTTCCCTCCCGAAATTACCGTTTTTTCGGACCAAACGGAGACGCTGCCCGCTGGACCTGTGGACACAGAAACGGAGACGTTTCAGGTGAGTTTTTTGTGTTTGTGTCGACTTCAAAGGGAGTGTGTTTTCACCGCCGAGTGAACAGGTGATTTCAATCAGCAGTCATTAAGTTAGAGTTCCTCTACAGAAAGGAGAGACTGGTCCTCCTCCATCTTAACTTCACTTAGCCTAATACTTTATTAGGATATATAGGCCTAGTTCAATTTGTTATTCATTATTAAGACTTTATTTTTAATGCAAGGTGTCTGTCTGTCTCTCTCTGTGTGTGTGTGTGTGTGTGTGTTTGATAATTTAAAAATTTGTTGCTGATTGCTGATTGGCTGTTGCTTTTTTTTTTAATTAAATGTAATGATGCAAGGTGTTTCGGTGACTACCCCCTTATAGCCGTTAGAGCCGTTAAAGTGGTTAGTACCAGTAGAGCCCTTAAAGCGGTTGGTTAACGTGTCTCCAGCCAATCCCGAACCGCCTCTCTGCTCCATCGGTAGGCCTACCAGTAGGTCTATCTGCTGTGTTTAACTGTAAGATCATCATGTTAAAAATGACCTTAAAGTTCCAAAAGTTATTTTTTTAAGTTAATTGTCCATCTTAGTAGGCTATTTTGGGTGTCGGTCTGTCTTTGTGTGTGTCTGTCTGTCTGTCTGTCTCTGTCTGTGTGTGTGTGTGTGTGTGTGTGTGTGTGTGTGTGTGATTTAAAAATTTGTATGGCCTTTTCTGATTGTCTGTTGGCTTTTTTTAAATGTAATGAGGCAAGGTATTTCGGTGAGGTGTGTGTAATTTGTTTTTAAATTAGTTTGGCCTATTCTGATTGGCTGTTGCCTTTTTTTAAGGCAAGGCAAGGCAAGGCAGCTTTATTTGTATAGCACATTTCAGCAACAGGGCAATTCAAAGTGCTTTACATAAAACATTAAAGAGCAGTTAAAAACAATTGAAAACAATTTAAAAACATTAATAAACAAATTAAAAACATTAAAAGACAAGAATAAAATTGATAGTGCAGTATAAGAATAAAAGTTACAGTGCAGTATAAGAAATTAAAGTTAATAGATTATTTAAAGAAAAGCAACATCAAAAAGATAGGTCTTTAGCTTAGATTTAAAAGAACTGAGAGTTTGCAGCGACCCCGCCGGGTTTGGGGGGGGTTGTTCCAGATATGTGGAGCATAAAAACTGAACGCTGCTTCCCCTGTTTAGTTCTGACTCTGGGTACAACAAGTAGACCTGTCCCAGACGACCTGAGAGGTCTGGGTGGGTCATAATGTAGTAGCAGATCAGAAATGTATTTTGGCCCTAAACCGTTTAGTGATTTATAAAAAAAAAAAAAAAAAAAAAAATTAGAAAAAAAAAAAAAAAAAAAAAAAAAAGAAGAGGGAAAGGAAACATTTTTTTTTTTTTGTTGTAGGGACGAACAACAAAACCTTCCTTCCAACCCCCCCCTTTCTTTTTTTTTTTTTTTAAAAAAACCAAAAAAACACAACCACAACCAACCACAAAACAAAAAAAAAAAAAAAAAAATTTTCCAGATCCTGCTGAGACATAAGTCCTTTAACCCTTGATATATTTTTTAAGGTGATAATAGGCTGATTTTTTAATTATGTTAATGTGGCTTTTAAAATTCAGGTCTGAGTCCATGACTACACCAAGATTTCTGGCTTTGTCTGTTTTAACATTGTCGTTTGAAGCTGAGCACTGACTTTCAATCGTTCCTCTTTTGCTCCAAAAACAACCACCTCAGTTTTTTCTTCATTTAATTTAAGAAAGTTCTGGCACATCCAGTCATTAATCTGTTCAATGCACATATTTAATTGTTGTATTGGGCTATAGTCTCCGTGGTAAGGTTAAGGTTATGTAAATTTGGGTGTCATCCGCATAACTATGGTAACTTATTTTGTTGTTTTCCATAATCTGAGCCAGTGGAAGCATGTAGATGTTGAACAGAAGAGGCCCCAGAACTGAGCCTTGGGGAACTCTGCACGTCATATTTGTATGCTCAGATGTATAATTACCTACAGACACAAAGTAGTCCCTATTCTTTAAATAGGATTCAAACCACTTTAGTACTGAGCCAGAAAAGACCAACCCAGTTTTCCAATCGGTCAAGCAATATGTCATGGTCTGCCATATCAAATGCAGCACTGAGATCAAGTAATACTAAGACTGAAATTTTGCCACTATCTGTGTTTAAGTGGATGTCATTAAAGACTTTAACAAGAGCCGCTTCAGTGCTGTGGTGTGGTCGAAAACCTGACTGGAAGGCATCAAAACTGTTGTTTAACGATAAGAAAAGGTTGAGTTGTTGACAAACCACTTTTTCTATGATTTTACTAAAAATGGAAGGTTTGATATTGGCCTATAGTTGCTCATTAGTGTCGTGTCTAGATTGTTCTTTTTAGGAGTGGCTTGATGACTGCAGTTTTCAGGGCCTGTGGGAAGATACCTGAGAGCAGAGATGTGTTTACAATCTGTAGAAGATCTGAAGCCAAACAATTCAAAACATTTTTGAAAACACCCCGTTGGTAGAATATCAAGGCAACAGGAGGAGGTTTTCAGATGTTGTATAATGTCCTCCAGGTTTTTAAGGTTGATTGTATGAAATTGTGTCATGTTGGAATTTGTTTTGCATGCACACTGTGACAACACATATCCTGTACTTGATATGGAAGCACTTACTGTTTGTCAAATTTTCTGAATTTTGTCTGTGAAGAAGGAGGCAAAGTCATTGCAAGCCTTGGTAGACAACAGTTCAGATGCTACCGGTACTGGAGGGTTAGTTAATCTATCAACAGTCGCAAACAAAGCACGTGAATTATTATTGTTTCTGGCAATAATGTCAGAGAAGAAGGACCGCTTTGCTTAGTTCCAGATTATAAATGCGAAGTCTCTCTTTATAAGTGTTATAATGGACCCGGAGATCAGATTTTCGCCAACTCGCGTTCAGCTTTTCGACACTCTCTTTTTTCTGTTCTCACAACTATAAAATTTCTCCATGGAGATCTTTTCTTACCAGAGACAGCTTTGATCTTAGTGGGAGCAATAGCATCAATAACATTCGTAATTTTACAGTTGAAATTATCTACAAGCTCAGTGACTGAGGCCCCAGTAAGGGCGGGTGTAGATTTTGGAATTAAAATTTTTTTGAAAAGTTAAATGAATTTTTTATGGGGTTTTTTTCAGTGATATACCGTTTTCTGATTAACTTTGTTTGAACACTTTTTGGCACAGAGATAGTG
Source organism: Perca fluviatilis (assembly GCF_010015445.1). Taxonomy (NCBI): domain Eukaryota; kingdom Metazoa; phylum Chordata; class Actinopteri; order Perciformes; family Percidae; genus Perca; species Perca fluviatilis. Next base: position 36,847,205 of record NC_053129.1, read on the forward strand.
CCGTTAAAGAAAACACAGGAATGATCAGAGAGAGCAACATCAGTCACCACAACCTTGGGAATGTTCAGACCCTTTGTGATAATCAAGTCCAGAGTGTGCCCCTTATTGTGCGTGGGCTGTGTCACATGCTGAGTCAGTCCATAGCTCTCAAAAACACAACACAGTTCTTTGGTCCCTCTGTCCTGGGGGTTGTCAACATGAATGTTAAAATCACCAGCAATAATTACACGGTCAAAGTTAATACAAATTATAGACAGCAGTTCAGTAAAGTCGTCAAAGAAGGATGCACGGTATTTAGGTGGCCTGTAGATATTTAGAAGTAGAGCTTGAGGGGGGGGGATCTTAGCTGAAGAGCCACATATTCAAAAGAAGCAAAATTGCGTAAGATAATTGCGTACATTGAAATGAGTCATTAAACAAAATGGCGACTCCACCTCCTTTCTTATTCACTCTATTCTCACTCATAAAACTAAAGTTAGGGGGGGCTGACTCAATGAGAACAGCAGCACTGTTATTATGGTCCAACCAGGTTTCAGTTAAAAACATAAAATCAAGATTGTGCTTGATAATAAAATCATTGATTAAAAATGATTTACCCGCCAAAGACCTAACGTTTAGTAGGGCTAGTGTTAGTGCGTTTTCATTTTTTGGGACAGACTGTGGCTGACGAGGAATGGATGTTAAATTTGCAAAGTTTGCAGTTACGTGCTTATTCGCCATTCTTTTTCTATTACCTATCACAACATAAATTGTGGAAGAACCTAATACGCAGGGCCCAGGCTTGTCTTGGAAAGAGTCATGAGTGCTACTAGGCATGCAGCCTGGACCCGGCCCATATCAGTTAACGCTTGCTGCATTTTGCACACAAGCATCCTTATCAGTTTGGGGAGAAGGAGTTAGCTGCCGTCCTTGAGGGCGGAGGTGCCTGGCGTTTTTTACGATGGGGAGAAGGGTAAGGGGGCCGTTTCAGCATTCACCAGCTGCTTCATCTGGTCAGTGAACTCCAACATGGCGATGGGGAAAGAGGGGAGATGCGGGTATCCTTAAAGAGGTCCTCAAAGCTGTCGTGGTTGTCCAAGGGGTTTGAGGAGTGTTGGACGGGTGAGAAGGGGGTGTTTGAGATTTCTCATCTCCGCTCTTTGGTCTCCCATGGTTAAATCTTTGCTCAGGTGGGGGCTGTGGTTGCTCACTGCCGCACTTTGTTGTGTCTTCCTCTTGTTTTGGTTCATCTTGTCTCGTGTCCTTGGCCAAGGGAGCAGATGTGTGGCGCAGAAAGTAAAGTAGGCTAGAGGTGAACAGCTTTACTCCTGACTTGTTAAGGAATAGTCCATCTGCTTTAAAAAGATGTCTGCAGAAAATGTTAAAATTGTCAATGAACTGCAGAGAATGGTTGTTGGTACATGCAGTTGAAAGCCATCTGTTCAGTGCCAACAGTCTGCCGAATCTCTCAGCTCCTCCTCTGACTGGCGGTATAGGGCCACTGATAAACACCTTTGCATTTAGGGAGCTGACTGCGTTCAGCAGATTCATAAAGTCACGATTCAGCACTTCAGACTCTTGCTTTACAACATCATTTGACCCTATATGCAGTATAATGTTCTTCACAGTTGGGTGTGCTGCTATGATATCCTGGATTCTTTGGGCCAAGTCAGACACCATGTCTTTGGGAAACAGGTTTTGGTGTAAACAAAAAAAGTATTTGGGTGCTTTTACTGCTTTTTATTTCTTTCACAGCAGAGTCACCCACAATCAGAGTTTGGGGCCCAGTTGTTAGCTTTCCCTGTAGCTTTTACTTTTAGAATTGCTCTCAGTCCTTACCCTGCTGTGTGACGAGACGCTAATCCAGGTCATGTCCAGGGTCCTGCAGCAGAGGAGCAAATCTGTTCTTCACCTGCACACTCAGTTGTTGGGGAGGCATTTTGTTGCTGATTTTCCCTTTTGCAGCTGTCCACGACTGTGTCCTGCTAAGTACAGGGGTTGAAGAGGCGCTCTGCCTGGGTGGTAATGCAGGCCAGCGGCCCCCCCCCGGGCGGGCCCGGTACCCGCTAGTCGTCCCTCCAGTTTTTCCCCAGGAAAATGATTTACTCTTAGGCTTTGCACCAAAGAGTTCCAGGGAGGACTGCCACTTGTTGATTTATTATCCGTTCCACAGCCCTCTTGTTTCTTTGTGGTCTTGCTGGTGCTAGTTAGCCGGCCGTGTTAGCATGCTTTTGTCCATTGTTTTGGGTCACTGGTAAAGTGGTGTCATTTCCACATGATCTGTTCACTTCCGTATGCTTTTCTAACCGGTAAATTTTGGTTTCCAGAACTGCAATCTTCTGAAGGAGTTTGTAGTAGTCCTCTATGGAGAAGGGTGGCATCTTGCTGCTAATTAGCTTTAGCTACAGTCACTTTAGGACAGGCTTAAGCTATTGGTAGGCCCCGCCACGCAGAAAAATGTTCAAAAATGACAGTAGCCTACTATGTCTACAAAAAATGTATAGTCCAGTGATTTATAAGTATCCAAGAGCCGCTGCTCATAGTTTCTCTCAGAGGAAAAGCAAGATTATCAGCAGAAATATGCAAGCAGAACCAGGAGCAAGCAGTAGAGCGTCTGCACTGTAAGAAGCAGGAAGAAATAATTTGTATTTAAATGTAATGATGCAATGTGTTTCGGTGATGTATGGCGTTAGTGCCTTTTAGACCCTGTTTACACGTACATGGATATTTTTTACAAACAAACATGTGCCTTCGTTAGTTCCCTTCGTTTACACGCAAATGGAGAGTGGAGATTTATGAAATCTTCGTTTGCACGTAAACTGAGACCAACGGAGGTTTAGGCAGCCGAGAGAGAGAGCGAGAGAGGAAGTGATTGGTTGCTGTTGCTATTTTGGGGATTCTGATTGGCTAACGTGGGCTTGAGCTTCTCGTTACACCGCCACCTACAGGTCTCGCTACACCTCCACCTACAAGTCTTGTTAAAAAAACCAACAAAAGGTTCCAATTCAACCTCCAACTAAAAACTCTCTTTACCCCCAACCAAAAATCTCAACCACACAACACACACTTTTCTTCTTACTAAAAATTTCTTTTTACACCACCAACACATTCTTTCTACACCACAAAACAAACATTCTTTTCAACCAACAACATCTCTACACCAAACACACCTCTTTCCAACAACAACTAAAACAAACAACACCAAACCCTACACTCACAACAAACATAAAATCACCTTACAAAACCCAAAAACCTCCACAAAACACCAACAAAACACCATACACAAACCTCACAACATCTCTCTCAAACCACACAAAAACTAACACAATCCCATTCAACACTACTACACAACAATACACCACCCACAAAAAAACAATACTTAAAAACCATAAAACCACAAAAATCATACCAACATAAAAAACAACCTAAAACTAAACTAAACACCACACCAAAACAAACTACACACAAAAAAACCAAAAACACATACAACAAAAAACCACAAAACACACCACAAAACCTATAATCCAAACAACAACAAACCACCATAACCTCAACAAAAAAACAACAACCACAACACCAAAACCCAAACCCCAACAACCCACAAAACCTCCCTCACCTCCAACTAAAAATCCACTTAAACCACAACTAAATCTCGCCTTACACCTCCACCTACAGGCTCGTTATGCACACCTACAGGTGCCGTTACACCTCCACCTACAAGGTTCTCGTTACACCTCCACCTACAGGTCTCGTTATACCGCCACCTACAGGTCTCGTTACACCTCCACCTACAGGTCTCGTTATACCGCCACCTACAGGTCTGGTGTGCTCTTGACGGCATATATACACGGGTATGTGTAAACTAACACTTTTCTGAAAACTGACAGCTGTGCACGATGTTATTTTTTAAAACTGAGAGGTTGGAATGTCCGTTTATGAAAATAGGCGGCCACGTGTAAACGTAGTATTAAATATAATGATGCAAGGTGTGTGTGTGTGTGTGTGTGTGTGTGTGTGTGTGTGTGTGTGTGTGAGAGTGAGTGATATTCTATTTTTATTATTGACATCAGCTGCTCAGTAATGCTGCTCATATTTCTGGTTATTAATGACATCAGCTGCTCAGTAATGCTGCTCATATATCTGGTTATTATTGACATCAGCTGCTCAGTAATGCTGCTCATATTTCTGGTTATTAATGACATCAGCTGCTCAGTAATGCTGCTCATATATCTGGTTATTAATGACATCAGCTGCTCAGTAATGCTGCTCATATTTCTGGTTATTATTGACATCAGCTGCTCAGTAATGCTGCTCATATTTCTGGTTATTAATGACATCCGCTGCTCAGTAATGCTGCTCATATTTCTGGTTATTAATGACATCAGTTGCTCAGTAATGCTGCTCATATTTCTGGTTTTTAATGAAAATGTTTTGTGTGAAACCAAATGTAAACCATATCTGAACATGTCTCATCTTCTTTGTAATTTCAGGTAGATCTACAAAAGTAAGTTTTTTTTATTTTCTTTAAATGTCTGTTTTTTTTCTGAGTTGGCTGCCGTGCTATCTCACTCTGTCCATCTCTCTCTCTCTCTCTCTCTCTATCTATAATCTATCTCTCTATTTATCTCTGTATCTATCTATCATCTCTCCATCTATTTATCTCTCTGTGTATGTAACTATCTAGGCTGCTGTGTGTTACATTAACACATACAGTATTTTGGATGTTACATCTCTACATTGCATACACTCTTTCTACTTCAGACTGACAACTGTTGCTCATTCCAGTAGAATCTGTAGTTCTCTCTCCTCTAAAAACATGATCTCTCTTATTTTATTCTGTGTTGTGTTTTTGGCCTCCGTGCCTTCCTATCTTTGGTTATCTCTCTCATGGCCGCCGTGTCATCATTACTATCATGTATCTGTTCATCAGCTTGGATCAATGTTGGTGCTATGTGTTTTTCAGGTAGATCTACTAAAAGTAAGTGCCATTTTTATTTTAAGAATTTGTTGTTATTGGCCGCCGTGCCCTATCTATCTATCTATCTATCTATCTATCTATCTATCTATCTATCTATCTATCTATCTATCTATCTATCTATCTATCTATCTATCTCTCTCTCTATCTCTCTCTCTCTTATTGGCTGCCGTGCCACAACTATCATGGCCGCCGCGCCACATGTATCACTCTGTCTCTCTCATGGCTGCTTGTTTTATTTTAAATGAAAAGGTTATAATCATTTACTATAAAAAAAAAACCCACATAATTTCTCATAACTACTCTATGTGCTCATCTTCTTTGCATTATTCAAGTTTTACAGCAAATAATTGCTAATATTAGCTAAGGTGCTAAGGCTTATGACTGATGGTAATTTTTGATTTTGTTTAGATGTGCCAAATTTTAATTATATAAGCAGGGCTCCAGACTAACTTTTTTCCTTTGTTTGCACTGGTGCGCATAGCTTTTTTTATTTAGGTGCACCAGCACAAAATTTAGGTGCACCCAAATTTTTCCTTGCGTTGCCGGTTACCTTTTTATCACGCTCCATGTACATTTATATATTACGTAAATTATTTAAAACAAGAATAAGGTGTAGGTAAATACTTTTCTTTATTTGAAGCACAATTATACTGCATATAAAACTTTTTTTTTAATAAAACCTGTTTAAAGTGCTTCACTGAGCTTCCAAACTAAAACATTTAAGCAAAATAAAACATTTCAAAAAATAAAGTGCTATTGTTTAAAAGTGCTTCCCTGAACTGAGACCTAACATTTAATGGCTCAAAGTCTCATAGCGGGTCCCCCCTTGCTGTCGCATGCCCCTCAGATGGCCAACACCTGTAATTTGGCCTTCTTGCCCTTTGGCCTTGGCTAAACCAGCTCGCCACACTCTCCCTTGCATCACAACTTGGCCCCTCCACACTGACTCTTATCAGATCTTACACTGTGTCAGTGTGAGGAGATGCTCTGATATCTGATTTGATTCTCTTCTGTGAAGAGAAGCCTCTCTCACAAACAGCAGATAACACACGGAGGACCAGCAGAATGTGGACAAGGTGCAGTATGTTCTGAAAAACAAAACCATGAATGTACCTGGAATTTGTAGATTGACATTTCACCATGACCCAACTCATCCTGCTGCCTCTTCTGCAGCTTAAGGTCTGCCAGGAACTGGGACAGTCTGCCGCCAGGCTTAGGTCTTGCAGCTATTTCCTCTGTGGTCACCAGCAGATTTCCAAAAGCACAAACTGCCTGTTTAGACATATTAAGCACTTTTACAAATACAGCAGAAGCTAATAACAAATAAGTTAAAATGATATTCATCTCCCTTACCTGAGGTAGGATGGTCTCATTTTTCTGAAGTAGGAGACTAAACTTGGTTATTCCAGCAAAAGAGAAAAAAAGATTTTTTTTTTTACCTGTATCATACAACCACAGCAACTATTCAGATACAACATGGATAAACTAAATTCTGGGAAAGAAATGACTTAGTTAAAGTGGCACTAATTTAATGAATTCTCTGTGAAAATCCACATGTGGAAGCCATCGTGTTCCTTTAACCCCACCAGGGACTAACACATCCACTCCCAGGTCCTCTCCAATGGCCTTCAGCTCCCTCATTGATTTGGGACTAAAATCATAGGTCTTCCACACCAAATGTAGCATATCATACACTTGACGGATCATTGCATTGTCCTTCTGGACCGCCAACATGGCCAATTCCAATCTCTAAAGATACATCTCCATTAATTTAAATATAGATACCTCTAAGAAAATACACAAAAGCATACAATGTGCATTGGGGAGTCAGGTTCAAGTCTTATGCCTATATAGCCTAAGTATGATGAAATCCCCTGCGTCTTTCTGTAAAAGGGTTATAACTCCCCCTTTGCTACCAAGATTAACTGCAGCACCATCAGCCCCCAGAGCAACTGTTTTTTCAAGCCAGTCTCCACACTGATCCCCAAGCGCAGCAAATGCTTTCTTTGTGGCGGCATAGATTCCTAATAATAAACAAAGAAAAATGATAACGCTTTATAATGTCACTACACACAGCAACAACGTCAGTGTCATTTCAACTCCCATGGTGTCAAATTTAACACTTTCCCTGAGTTTATATAATCCTCACCAGTTCAGAGTTAAATTAACACTTTGGATAGTGTTAATATTTTAGACAGTGGTGGCCTAAAGGTTAGAGAAGCGAGCTTGTGACCGGGAGGTCGTCGGTTCAATCCCCAGATCGACAGGATAAAAATCTGGGTGGGGAAAGTGAAAGAGCAGCGCTTGTCCCTCCCTCATTACCACCACTGAGGTGCCCTTGAGCACAGTGGTGGTTTCTCTAGGAGGCCAAAGGAAGCCTGGCCTCCCCATGAAAATATAAAACATAATTTAAAATATAAAATACATTTTATTTTGAAAAAATAAAAACAGCGCCCCTCTGTCACTGTGTGCGTGGTGCAGTCCTGTCTGTGCTCTGTCTAGTGGCCAGTAAAATGCTACGAACGCTCAAAGGAGGCCAGCTTTTCCTGGCCTCCCTTAGAGAAAAAAATTAATATTTTCAGCCAATCAGATTGAGGCTAGGTTTGACCGAGCTCGACATTGAATGGTCAATTTATCATAAATAAAAAAACCAGGGAAGCCAGGTTGAACCTGGCTTCTCACCAATCACATGCCTCAGAGAGATGCGTAACTATGGTAACAGTACGCTACTACACAGCGGTGCCGACTGGCGTCAGCTGAGCTAACAGTCAGTTAACAGCAAGTTTACACAATGGATGGTGATCTTGAGTTTCTTGTTAAAAATGACTTCACTATAACTTGCTTTTGAGCTACAACTGAAGCGAGCGAGGCGCGCCGTGCACCTCTGACGCTCATTCATGAGTGGTGAAGATAGTTGTGGAAACTTTCCCGGCTGCGTTACCCGTGCCTGGTCTGTTCTGTCTTGGATTTTGGACTTTATTCTTGTTTTTGTTTTTTCGCTTGTGGAGCGTGTACCTGTGTTCCAGTTTTATTACCGAAGCCTTAGTACTGTTTTGACACCACAAAGTGCCTTTGTTTTAATAAATAGAGATATTTTGTCTTCATCTTGACAGTATGGGTATGAAATAAATGTATCTTGGTTGAATAGCGATAACGGTCTATTATTTCCCGGTGTTTCGGGATCAGTAGCCCATGGCAGACTAATTACCGCTACGTAAATAAAAAGGGAATGATATGTGAGCGGTTTCTTGGTTTCTTTGACGTTAGCCTTGAACGAGATGCTGAAGCCATAACTGCTGTGGTGATGCGGGCACTTGCCAACTACAATCCTGAAACAAAGCTCATTTGTCAGACATACGATGGAGCAAGTATACATACTAAGCTCACTGACTTCCTCAGTCAAATTTGCCACGCACCGCCACTGCTTGAGCAAGGCCCTTAACCCCAACCTAACCCTAACCCTATTAACTCCAAATCGTGTTACTCCCTTACTCTTAAAAGTGTTAAGAGTAAGGTTATTTTATGACACTTTAAAGTGTATTCATGACAGTTGTGTTACATTCAATGTTCTGAACATGCTTTTTCACTACAGGAAAAAACAAACAAGATTAATTCATCTTTTTTAATAATGACAAATATCCAAGCACCATACAACTGAACTCTATGCACATTTACAGAGAACATAACAGTACAATGTAAAGGTTAGGGATAGGGATGTTTATGAGTGAGGAATCTCTCTGGAGATAACTCATTAGCATATTTGATTGATTGATTTATTAGACAGTAACAGAAATAAATGCATAACAAAAATGCCAACACAGTGACATTGTACATTTATCAGAACTGTCGAGGATAACACAAGAAAGTTACAAACTTATTTCCATTGTGGTCCTCGTATTTCCATTGTGGTCCTCGTTATTGTGCTGCGATTGGTTGGAAGAAAGGCAAGGTTTTATAAATACAGCTCTCTGCCTTGCAGCATTAACTGGAGGACTGCTGTCGGTCACGTTCATTCTCAGCATTGACAAGGTAATCTTGCTTGATTTTTTGTTTTTTTTTTTAAATGTTTGACTAAAAAATAACTTAGCAATTTATATGATGGCACAAAGCTTTTTCCATTGAGGCTAAAAACACTTGAGACGGAAAAGATGAATTAAAAATGCAATGTGTAACACCACCACAAATGCATCTTGTATGTATTTTTAATCACAGCAGTTTCTGAGATGCATCCTTTTCTTCCCCAGAATTACAGTTTACACTCTAGGGCGTTTCAAAGGATGTTTTCTTCACACTTTTTAAATGACACAGAGGAATCTATTGAAAGTACTTTTTAAGTTCACAAAATAACCCGCTTACAGAAAAAAAAAAATCAGACACTCGCTACACTTTGATTTCATTTGCAGACGGGCTTATTGTTATGTGTAGGGAGACAAAACTCAAAGCTATAACCATGAATAAATACGATACTACATATCTTCATACACATCATACAGATCTTTCATCTGTCCGTCACAGGCAAATACAGGAAACCGACATGGACGGGGAGCAGGAAGACAACCTCTCAGAGCTCTCGGAAGGTTCCAGCCTGGACATCTACGCTCACTTGGACAAAATTGCAAATTTTCAACGGCAAATCGAAACAGATATGCAGCGGTTGAAAAAAGACATTGGTGAATATGTGGACAGTCGGCTGACGTCCAGGTGCACAGACATGGAGAGGCATCTGTGCGATAGCCTGGCCGGCGCAGACAACATCATCGCCAGAAGTCTCAGAGAGTTTGAGGCCAAACACTTGGCAGCGCACAACATACTTTGAGCCAAAGTGGCTGGTCTCTTGCATGATGAGAGTGCAGCAAAGGCAGAGAGCCCCTCGCTTCTGCAGCAGAAAGGCACGTAGCAGCATCTAACACTGGTGCATTTACAGAAACGTTGGTTAATGTGCATTGTCCTAATCAAAATGAATACGTCTTAAATCTTTACATTGTGCACTCTAGAGTGCCTGGATGTTTTTTTTTGACAGGGTGCGTTTGAAAGTCTCACAAGTCCCTTTCTATTTTGCCACACACAGGAGACCCTTCACAAGGCGAATTGTCGGCAGGGGAATATCTGGAGCAATCAAATGTTCCCTCGCCCAATCTGCCGTTGCACCCACATTCTCCACGACCAGGGTTCTCCCCAGTGAGCGGCAGTCCCGAAGATGCATCGGCGCCTCCTCCCACGGCAGCCCCCGTGCCGCAAAGTCCCGCTCTACTGCTGGGAGACCTGCCAGATGATGTGGCATTTCTGCTGAAACCAGTTTTTGTCCAGGAGGCACTCGGCACAGGAAACTATCAGTTCTCCAAAACGCCTTCTTGTAGAAGATGGAAGATCTCAGCATAACAGGTGATCTACTTTAGACACTCCTGTCAGCTCCAGACAGCATGATTTGTCATCCACAAGACATTTCAACACTTTATTAATGTTTAGATACCAAGTACCTGATGGTGAATGCGGCTGCCATCAAACAGCAAGGAGAGGAGCTCAAGATGTTGCTGCCTGGTTGGGCATGCATGCATGTATGCATGTAGCTTGTAAACAAAAACAAATAAATAGTAATTCTACAAAACAAGCTTCAGTCAATATTGAATATTTCAGCAGAAAGTAATTTGTTTTTACAGTAAAACAATTACAACATTTATATTCAAATTAGGCGTTAATAATTTGCTAAGAACAGAAAGATATCACCACAAAGTTTAAACACTTTGTGGTGAAATCTAATCATGAGCCTATCACAAATTCAAGCTTAGACCCAAATGCAGCAATGCGAGGAGAGTGTGGCAGTATGAAATAATAGAAATGTAATAGGAACACAAAAAGACTTACAACATAGGCAGAACAGCTGAGAAAATCCAAAAACACAGGTACACAGAGGAGGTGAGGAAAATCAAAAACACAGGAAGCCAGAAATAATGAGTAAAAATACAGGAGCAAAAAACACAAGTGACTATCCACCAACAACAGCCACATAAAAGGCAGGGACTAAATACACAAGTAAACTAGGGATAACAAGGGGCAGGTGACACAAGGGCTGGTGAACAGATGAAAGACATCAGACAATTACAAAGGTGGGAAAACCAAAAGACAGGAAGTAAAACAAAACACAAAAGGGAAAAGAAAAACTGAAAAATAAAACAGGAAATGGGAAAAGCCAACAGAAAACATGAAACCAACTAAATAAAGAAACTTGACCGGGATTAGACATACCAACTGCCAAAGAATGTGAACATGAAGTGGAGAAAATATATATGTATGTAACAACTCTCTCTCTCTCTCTATAAATAAATAAATAAATAAATAAATAAAGAGTGGCAAGAAAACTTTATTTTTTTTCTTCTTAAAACACAGTTTCAACTGAAAAGGGTCTTGTTTCGACCAGGTTATGAGGGATGGTTGCTTGGAACTCACCTCCAGCAGAAATTGCCAAAGCGCATAATAAATCAAGCTTTAAAAAACATGTAAATGATCATCTTAGGGCTCTAAGATTGTAACCATATTTAGTACTAAAAAAAAATATTCAGGTTATCAAAGACAAAATCGTAATCTTTGCACGGCCTCTGCTGCTGTTGTGTGTGTGTCTCTCTCTGTGTGTGTGTGTGTGTGTATATGCATGTGTTTGTCAGACCTGCCAACCTGTAGGCATTTTGCGTACACTGATAAAAATATAGAGCCTGATCTACTTAACCCTTGTGTTGTCCTTCGGGTCCCAGTGACCCGAAGGACAACACAAGGATTATGTACTTCCGTTTACTTTGTTGAGAATTGCTCTCTAAAACCGGTTTCTTTTAAAGTAAGTAAGTAAAGTTTATTTCTAGAACACATTTAAACACAGTCTAAGCTGACCAAAATGCTGTACAAACAAGAACTAAGGTGCTGTATTAACCCTTGTTTAGAGAGCAATTCTCAACAAAGTACGGAAGTACATAATCCTTGTGTTGTCCTTTGGGTCACTGGGACCCGAAGGACAACACAAGGGTTAAAAAAGGTAAGGCAACTTTTTGCATCAGATTATTATGTTAATAAAGCAAGGCTAGTCTTTGTATAGGCTACTTAATTTCTTGTGTATAAGAAATGAGTTTTGGAAGTAAAGTCAACATTAATTTATCAAGTAATGTGAACTTGCTTTTTCAAGTAAAGTCAACTTAGTTTTGCAAATGACTGAACTTGCAAAGTTAAGTAGACTTTACTTAATATATTAAGTTGACTTACTAAATAAAGTGACTTTTACTTCAAAAACTAATTACTTATATTCAAGAAATTAAGTAGCCTATACAAAGACTAGCCTTGCTTTATCTACATCATAATCTGATGCAGAAAGTTGCCTTACCATTTTTAAGTAGATCAGGCACAACATTTTGTATCATGCTTGGTCTACTTAAAAAGTCAAGTATGTGTCATCTATGTGTTAGAAATGACAGTCCTCTTATCACATGTCAAGATATGCTGCCATGGAGTCAAGTGTTGACCATACTGATAAAAAGACAGGAGCTGCAACGATTAGTTGATTGATCAATTAGTTGCTGACAACTAAATTAATCATCAACAATTAGGATACATTGTCAAGAAGAGAAATCCCAGATTCTCTCATGTGAATGTTTTAAATTGTGAACTGCTGATCAGGACAAAACAAGACATTTTAGGTTGCGTCTTGGGCTTTGGGAAAGAGTAATATCTTTCTTAGATGTTAGAACACCATAACAACATAAAATCCTAGCTTTTACATGGCTACATTCAAATCCACAGCTACATTCAGATGACCCAAACATTCAAAAACACCAAAATCCAGCAGCTTTCAAAATTTTAAACTGTAGTGAAGAAATGTCCAGTTCTACATGGTTTCTCTGCCTCTTGAAAAACTGCTCGAAAAATAGAGTTCAGGTTACTTTAAATGCTTTACTCGAGCTGGAGCTGAATTATGTGTGCCATTTAAAGTGCAAAGAACAGATACAATTCATAATAAAGATACAGTTGTGCTCATAAGTTTATGAACCCATGCTAAAGTTGACTTTGAAGATACCCTTCACTATACCTAGAGATTGGCATGGTTTTATTTCAGTTAGCCTAATAGCTGGTTTGATTTGCATTGAGAGATGATTTTATGGAAAGTACCCCATGCCAATCTCTAGGTATGGTGAAGGGTATGTGATGATGTGGGGCTATTTTAATTCCAGAGGCCAAGGGAACTTAATCAGGATGCATAGTTTCCTTGATCCATGAAATAACTGGCCTTTAAAAATAAAAATCTGCCTGCCTCTATGGGAATTTAACATAGGGATACCCTCTGTATTTTAAGGAACAACATTTATTTAATTACATTAAGATGTTATTCATTCAAAGAAAATTGGTGTCCTTAAAGGTTGAATTTCCCCTCATTTTTTTAAATTAAGGCATTAAGATCAATTTCCAAAAGATTATTTTTTATGCCTCTTTTAGTCAATTTAAGCATGGGTTCATAAACTTATGAGCACCACTGTAACATAATAATCTATCAAATAAATTATTTCCCAACATCATAGAAAAAAATGAACAGTGTAACCTGAGAGAGTGCATTGGGAGAACCTCAGAAGAACTGTGTAAAACTCTGTAAAACTTGATAAGAGTGAGCTTACTCAAATCCTACACCTTCAACACCATCTGTATAGCTTTTAAGCATGCAAACAGACCTTGAGATCATGGACTTTGGAGGACATTTTTTTGTTCGCATCCTCCAACTCTAGGAAGATCTTCTGAAAGACCTCAAATGTGTATTTCAGTTTATTAGGGTACCTTAGTTCCAAGGCATAGATAAGGGCCATCAGATAGGTGCAAGCAACAGCTATTCCAGCTTGCTTGGGGAGACCATCCCTGGCTTTGCTGACAACAAAGATGCTGAGGACAAAAGTAGTAAGAGCTTCTTGGACGGCTGTAGCATAGTCGTCATTGAAAACCTGTGAAATACACCAGATAGAATAAAATATTTATTGTATAGTAATGTGAAGGATGCATAACTCTTTGTTCCCTCTCCAAACAGAAGGTCAGATTGTTATGTGGTACTTTTGAGTAGTATTATAGCTTAGCAAGGGTGTCTACAGGTATCACATAGTTCAATTAAATGCCATTTAAGGCTATTTTAAGTCAATTTAAGACCTATTGTTGGAGAAATAATCTTTCGCTCATTCAATTATGCAATGCAGCTTTATATGAAGAGTATCATATATTTGGTGCGGTTAGCTACATAATTATATAAATGGTTATACATCTGTCATTACTTTCTTGTTCTTTCACTACAGAATTTTAAATGATCATATAGCAAAGCTAAATCATATTCCAATCTTCTAATTTCCATAAAAATAATCAAATCCAATTGTAAGCATAAGTTATCAGCAAACCTTAGGATATTCTTGTACATGTCTCTAGATATCTGTGATGATTTTCCATGTTTTACTGCAGCATTTTTAATAATGAAATACTAAAATATTATGAGTACCATAATGGAAATAAGTCCTGGACCTTTTTATCCTTGATTGCACTTAGTGTCCTTCATGTGCAAGGCATTTTGATCCAATTAAATGAATCAAATCAAATCCCATTTCTACATAGGCACATTATTTAAAATCTCCTAATATCTTGTTAAATTATCAGCAAACACCTAATTTTGCACAAACTTGTCTCATATTGACAGGGCTTTGAATCAGAGCTACAGCATAGTATTATTTTCTTTACCTGGTAGTCCCTACGCTCCAGTGTTTTCACCAAGGTAGGGTGTGAGGCCTCTGATCACAACTTCTCTCAATGTTGCTGTCCTACAAAAATATGAAATTAGATTACTAATTAAATGAGAAATATGAGATTAATATAAAACATGAGATTACAGACGTCAGAAAGCAACTACATAAAACTAACTACTACTACATTGTTGTAAATACATGCCTCATTTAACATGTCAAGGGTCATCAAGTTTCTTCCCAATGGCTCCAACCTTCCTCCTGTACAGGCTCAACAGCTTGGATGTGTATTGGTCCAACTTGCCCAGGAATGTGGACTGCAGTGGCATCAGTGTGACCCTGCAGAATTCCTCCTCGATCTAACAGAGACCAAGAGATGTAGACAAGACATTGAGATGTAGAAACATAATGAGACAGACACACATGGGCAAGAGAAACAGAATAAGAATAATCCAAAGACTACACTGAAATTTCAGTTTACAAGAAAATACAGTATTACAATTACAGACAATATTTTCTTCCACAGGTAATCAGGTATGAATAACTTTTCATTCAGATAAATATATTGTAAGAGATTAAACAAACTTGTAGAGTCACCTGGTAAGGATACCTTCATCCAGTGTGATTGTAGAGACAGCTCGTAAATATACATCATAGTTACTAACCACTGCAATTAACAAAAACTACACTATAATTTAAAAAGTCCAAAATAAAATGCATGTAAAATAGTAATTCAAGTATTCAGATTTGCATTGACCTAAACTTCTTTATTTTACGTCTTCCACATTTATCATTTATCTGATGTTAATTTTATTTCTTTGCAGATTATTTCTGTTTTTGGATGCATTCACATCTTTTCTGAAGCACATTGTACATTTATTCTGCTGTTAGAATAAATTAGTCTGCTGTTTGCAGAACTGGTTGCAGAAAGACATTGCCTCTCATAGACTTGCATGTAAATTTCTTTCCTTATCTCATTAAACAACTTCAGGAAATTTCTATAAACATTAGTGAGTAATTTATACATTATGGGTGACATTCTGCATAATACCTCCAAAACCATTATGATCTGACGAGCTTTTGAGATTTTAACATCTCAAAAGTTGCACTGAATATTTTTCCTACTTGTAGCTTCTCAAACTAGCTGTTGCTGTGGTAGGCTACTTCCAAGTCCAACAAACATATTAACAGCCGTATTAGATAAGACATAAAAACAGGATATTAATGTTTTGTTTTAATTGTTTGCTGTCTCAATAACCGCAAATGGCTAGCTGACGTGAGTTAGATGATAACGATAAGCTAACTTGTCTAGCCTGTTTAGCTACATGGTTTGTTTGCCATCAAACAGACATGTTATTTTTTACATAATTTTAAATAAATCCAGGTTACACATACAACACAAGTTCATGTGTAGGGACCATAGTAATACTTCAAGCAACGTGTCATGTTGTGTCGAGCCTTCTTAATATTTTAAAAATAACGATTTTGACATGTATTAGCAGCAAGTTGGCTAGCTGCTAATACACTAGCAGGCCTTGAGGAAAGCCAATTGCTAATCTTCAAATTAAACAAAAAGAAGATGACAGTAGACCTGATATAGATATCAGGCCTACTGTCAATGGTTAGATTAGAATCTAACCAGGTACTTGGCAAAACTTTATTCTTACCTTAACGTTCAGCCGACTCAACCATAAACTCTGCCTCTGGAAATGTGGTCTGCTGTTTATTTTCAATCAGGAGGGAATGGGTGTGCGTGCCAGTTCACGCTTTTAAGGAACAGCGTAAATGAAAAGCTTATTGTTTTTTGAGGGTTTGTACTTGAGAAGATCGACTGGGATAACTAAGTAATGAATGTACATGAAAGAAAACACAATTTTATTGTATTTTGAACAAATCCAGATGAATTTCAAACGATACATTTTCATGTAAAGATACAAACAGACTTTTATTGTTAATTTCACAGATTTAATTTACGTTATATCTACAAATGCTCAGAATCACTTTTTTCAGTGTAGTAGATACGCATTTTGACATCAAAATACGGTGATACGATTTGTCACTTTAAACTACGTGAAAATCAGGTGACTGCTTTGAGTTGACTCGTTGACGTGCAGTAACCGTCTGTCTGACACTTAATGGTAGTAGGCAGCTAAAACTTATGGCTAAAACAGCGTAGCAGCCACGAGCATGCTGGAAAAAAAAAACTAAAGAAGAGTTCGACCAATCACACAGTCGGGTCCCTTCCTCTAAAGTCAAGCTGGGATATCTGCTACTGATAGTGTTATTAATTCCTCCCTCATTCCCGTTTAGTTTGGTGGGTTTCCCCCATATATCTATGGGTTTCCCCAAGGGAGGACGGGGCTTGCAAAGGTAAACTGATTTGATGTAGAAAGGTGAAATTGTGAAATGAATTAATTTACGTAGCCTACCTGTCAACTTTGGAGAAATATTATTTATTTATATTATTAATAAAGCCTTGCATTTATAAAGTCTTGGATTTTGTTACAAAGGTCTTATATTGTTTTGCCTTTCCTATGATTAAGTTCATACCGTAACAAAATTAACTGTTACTAAAGTAGGCTAATTAAAAACTGACCGGAGCCCATCGCTGGACGCACCGGAGGACCGAGACACAAAGTAAACAATCCTCTCTGACCGGTACCGGGGTGTTAGCGGTTAAACTGAGCGGAGGATGTGCGGAATGTGTCGGTGTCTGTCGGACCTTGGCTGGCCGCTCGGCGCCTTCACACGAAGCTCAAGCTAACAGGCTAACGGCTTATTAGCTTGCAAAACACAGAGCGGTAACATCTGCAAAGAGCGCATTAATCTGACCGGTGTGTGTAACAAACTAACATCTGTTGATCTGTGCAGGACTTCACTGTGAGCGGACTGTTTAGAGACGATGTGACCGGCAGGTAACGTTAGCAGTTAGCTGCTACTGTAGCAGAGCTGCAAGGAAACGCTGAACTGAGCTGTGTGTTTCCAGTGTTAAACACTGCTGCAGGTGTTCATGCACGACTGTTGGTGGTGATCTCCAGAGGTGGAAGACTTACTCAGATTATGTGTTGCAGTAGAAAAAACAGTGTTGTAGAGTTACAAATTACTTGTCAGTTACACGTCCTGCATTCAACATCTTCCCTAGGTAATAGTACAATAGTATTATCAAAATATACTTAAAGTACCAAAAGTAAAAGTGCTCATTATGCAGTGTAATATATTTAATTTTATTGGATTATATTATGATCCAATTAATTGTATTAAATATGACCGATAATTTAAATAAAATGTTTTATTTAATTCAAGTAGCCTACTTGAACATAATTATTTTCTAGGGTTTAAAATGTTTACAGATTTGACATTTAATGGCATATTTATTCAACGTGTGTGCCGCCGTGTTCATGAACCAGAACTTCGACAATAAATCAGTAAGTTGCTACTCAAAACAATTTTTCAAGGTTGGCAGGTTTGTGTGTGTGTCTCTGTCGGTCTGTTTAATTAGCTGTTGGATGCTGTTCCGCTCGCAGGGTATATGCTACATTTGGAAAAGAATCCAACAGCTAGATTCAAAGTGTCAATTTGTTTAACAATGTGCTAAATAAATAACTTATATATGAATTCTATTGTTGATCACATTTATTTGTGAGACAATTAATTGTGAAGCACTACTGTTTCCTCAAGGCAATTTATGACAAATGTCTGAATCTTGTGTTGTCTGTCACAGGAACACAGAGGACACGGAGCCAGGAGACAACCTCTCCGAAGGGTCCAGTCTGAACAGCGCAGAGCGTCTGGATTTGCAGCAGCTTACAAAGCCATCGGACATATTTCAGGATTTTACTCGTCATTGATACCTCAAAAACTCGTGCCTCAGTAAAGCAGAAAACTCGATCAAACAACTGTACTGCCTGATTGTTTACTGTAGTGTTATGCTGTTTTTTATGTGCATCTCCTTAAATTGTCATTCATGCATAAAAACAGGGCTCTTTGCATATCCATATTTAGATGTCTAGCCAAGCATTTACCAATATAATAGATCAAATTACAATATCATAATTAGTGATCAGTATGTATTTAAGTTAATAAACAGCACATACAGGAAAACTTACAAAAATTAGCTAAGTCCGAAAAAAAGCAGTCGATAATACGATGCATCAAGACAGACTTGGTTATGGTCAGCGTTAAGGTTAGGGGCCTTGAACAATTCCATCATATCACGTTAGGACCCAGTACATTATAGCTGGAGAGAAATGCAGTTGGGGGCCAAAGGACAGAAAGAAATGAATTCAAAGATAATGTGTTTTTAAATACAGAGGAATGCAATTATGACGCCTGCTCAGCCATTACCAAATCACTTTTTTTAATTTAACAATTCATAACCTGGTTGACACAAGACCCTTCTCAGTTTGCCACTTTCTACTTACATTCCACTACATGTCCGAGGTTAATATTGTACTTTAATTATAGTACTTTTAATACTTTAAGTACATTTACTTAATGATACACTTTTTGCTGAAGTTGTAGTAAAAGTACTTTTACATAAGTAAAGGATCTGAAGATCAGTAGCTTTTATTGTCATTCAACTGTACACACAGAGTGTACATGCTAAGGAAATGTCATTCTACTGTCTCAAGAATACTGCAAATTTTAAAAATACATCTTTACAAAGCTGGTGCAAATTGTGGTGTACGGAAGTTGATGAGTATGCTAAAGCAATAAGGTAATAATAGCAATAAACCTGAATAGACAGTCAACTGCAAAGTGTGGTCTAGTTAGTAATAATATAATACAAAGAATATGAAAAGACTATATATTAGTCTATATAAAGGCTGAAATGGGGTGAAAGGTCAGGATACAGTACAAGTAGTGGTCTAGTTAGTGATGCAATAAAGCAGCAAACAAGAGTAAACAATCTATATAGAGGCTGAAAATATTAAAGAGTGAATATAAAGTTAGTTCAAATAACGGACTAGGAAGAGATATAAAAACAGTGCAGGTGAAAATGTGCATAGGGGCAAGACAGAGATAATTAAAAATGAAAAACTTTTATAAAATCAGTAAAATTTCAGCAAAGTCGCAGTCAATGTTATAAGCGTTCTCCCCATGTGCCCTGTGGTGCATGGGGTTGACCTGGGTTGGGTGAACAGATGGATCAATTTCCTCATGAAGACACTCTGCAGGGGGTGGATGAAGTGAATAGTGCTTGTCAAGACCTTCTGTGGTGTTATATTCATAAACGTCATCCACCATTGTGGTTCTATGGAAAATATAACTTGGTATTAAAAGGGGAAGCAGGGATGGCAGTTAGGTATGAAATATAAGTGAACAAAGTGAAGCATTCATGACTTAAGATTCAACCTGGCATGCCAGTTCATTTCCACAAGACAAAAAGGAATAGAAATGCAAAGAAGGACTGGTACCCACTGAAATATTGGACATGTGGTCTGCGTCGGACTGGCGCGGTTCCCCTCTGCAGGCTGTGGACACACAAAATGTCAACAGGGTTTAGGGATAGAATTGGATATCGGTAGGGGTACCGATGAGGTTGCGAGTGGCAATAGCCAATTTGCACACATTATACATATGTTTCGACTTTGTATATATAACCCTCTGAGCACACATGCACTTCCGCGGCAGTGCAACATTTTTGAGCATGTTTTTTAGCATGGTCTGAAAAAGGACATGCTGACGAACACGGGAATGTGTAATACTTTGCATTTTTAATGTTTAATGGCTGAGATATGGGCAATTATGTCAACAATTGGCAAAACACAAAGCATCATGGGATACGGTTGACGTTTAGGGGTCAGTGGGGTTAGGATTAAAATTTTGAATTCCGACACTGAAAGCGTCAGAATTTATTTACTAACCATTTTTTTCTGCAGGGTTGAGCAACCTCACTTCTCATTCAGGCCTCCCAGAATTAAAGTACCCAGTCTGGCAATCCAGGTTTTTTCTGCTTTTCTCCTTTGAGCTGTGGACCAATGAGGGTTAGATTCAAGAACAGTGGCTGTTAGATTAGTCCAACCATGTTCAATAAAATGTTTGACCAGAGGGATATGTATGTTCTTTCCTTTACTGATATTATACCTGTGTTGTGTGAACCTCATGAAAATTGTGTTCCCCGTTTCGCCTACATATTGAAGCTGACATTGTAAACACCTTATCAAATAAACGCAATTCTGACTGTGCTTGTGTGTCTTTTTGGGTGAGAAAAACCTCTTTAGTACTCTGGTTCTGTACCCATTTATGACTTTAAAAAAAAAAATCTGTTTGTGCTCTGCTTTTAGGTTCCTTTTAGTGTTTGTAATTTGGCTCTAACAAATATATCTCAAATTCCTGTTTTTTTCTGTAGGCAGCAATGATCCTGTGGTCCTTTAGAAATAAAGTATTTCCACCTGATCTATAAAAAATATTTTTAACCACCCTCAATTGAATATTTGCCCTGGAATAAGTAGTAATTATAGGGAGGATTGGATCTAAACATATGGGCTTAACTTCCCTGAATGTCCTGATAATTTGGCGAAGCATGGAACATTTGTACCCCCTACTGGTCAAACTGGAGAACAAAATCTTCACTGCATGTAAAAAGTCTTGATTTCTGGTGCAAATCCTACTGAATCTAAGAAGTTGTGATTTGACCAGACCAGCGAAGGTATGTCTGGGATGGTAGCTGGATCTAAAGAGGAACGCGTGTGTGTCTGTGTCTTCAAAAAAGACTTATCTCCAGTTTACCTGTTTCCTCAAAATTGTCCCCTTTAATCCTCATGCCCTCTTCGGTCATTTTTGTACATTTTTCTCAAGTTTTTTTTTTCATTTTGTGATCATTTTTGCTGTGTTACTTCTTATGGCATGAAATTTTGTAGGAATCCTTCTTTTCAGTCAAATTTTTTAAATCCAGTGTTTTTTACTCTTACATGTCTTTTATACTTAAATGATTCATTTTGTACCCTCTGGACACCTTCGAGGCAAAAATGTCCACGCACACAAAAACTGTTATTAAATCATCATATATCAATATTTTTTCTGCTTTTTTTTCATGAATCACTTAAACAACTTCTAACCTAATCAAAACCACCAAACATTCAATAATTTTCAGGATTTTAACCCTTTAAATGCCAGTTTATGTATTTGAAGTATGTCATTTTTTATAAAAAAAAACACAAAAAATGATTTTTTTCCCATATAATGAATAATATGTAGATGGGGCTTTGGTGGTGATTAGAGGCTTGGATATGTCAAAGATAAGCAACAAAACTGATTTGATTGCATTAGTATTTTTTATGTAATTCCAGATACTCCCTCTGGACACCTTCGAGGCAAAAATGGCCCCATTGACTTCCATTATAACCACATGTTTTGATCTCACTGCCTTTACAGTATAAAACCATGTATTCTGTAATGTCAGCATTTCATTTGGAAGAAAACTAGTCATATTTGACATTTTTACAGTATTTCACCAGATTCAACCATTTTGCCCTTGTAGGCCGATGCATGAAATTATAGTTATATTATGGAGCTCTGTGTGTGTATGTATGCGTGTGTGTGTGTGCATGCATGCATGTATGCATGTCTGTGTGTGAGAGAGAGTTTGTGTAAATCTGTAAACAAACAATGATAATTTTAGTGGTGAAAAAAGCGCACCTTACTTTAGCCAGTTATATTATGGAGCCGTGTGTGTGTGTGTGTGTGTGTGTGTGTGTGTGTGTGTGTGTGTGTGTGTGTGCATGCATGCATGTCTGTGTGTGAGAGAGAGTTTGTGTAAATCTGGGTGAAAAAAGGGCTTCTTTTGAAGGATGCATTTCATGTGTCTTTGAAGACGTGCTTGAATAAAAACATTGTCTCCTGCATTTGTTGTAAACAGAAACAACTATTAGTGTGTTCATGCACCTGGCTCTAGAGAAGGAGACAGACCTGGAGCAAAGAGAAGGAGCCTTTATCTTCCAGCCAACTGCAGGACTCATCTGAAGATGACACAAGTTTCTGGAGTCTGACACAAAATGGTCACTGGTGTCCTCCAACTCTGTGAGTGCCTCTAACCCTTCCTCTGAAAGTGGAGAGGACACTGAAGATCCTGTCCATCCTAACATTGAATGGACAGTGAAGAATTGGCAAGTCTGGTCTCCATCTAATACTGAGACGCTGCGCAACATTCAAGCACCGACCGGCATGATGTCAGAGCCCACGAGATATGCCATATCAAGAATCCATGATGTGGCATCCTCTTTCGACCTTTTCTTCACTCTTGACATGATCAGCTGATTCAGGAAATGACAAACCTACACGGGAGGTGTTCAATCTCAGGATGGAGTGATGTGGATGCTCAAGAGATTTTAACATACATGGGACTTCACACTTGGCTGGTGTGTACCGGTCCAAAGGGGAATCCACCCGGAGCCTGTGGGATGTCCATAGTGGGAGACCAGTCTTCAGGGCCACCATGTCCCACAAACCATTTGAAATGATAAGCGCCAGTTTACAGCACATGCAGGAGACAATGTTTTTATTCAAGCACGTCTTCAAAGACACATGAAATGCATCCTTCAAAAGATGCCTTTTTTCAGCCCTAAAGTGATCATTGCTTGCTTACAGGTTCACGCCAAACTCACACACACACACACACAACACATACACATACAACACATACACACACACATAATACACACACACACACACACACACACACACACACACACACACACACACCCACACACACCCACACACACACACACACACACACAGCTCCATAATATAACTATAATTTCATGCATCGGCCTACAAGGGCAAAATGGTTGAATCTGGTGAAATACTGTAAAAATGTTAAATATGACTAGTTTTCTTCCAAATGAAATGCTGACATTACAGAATGCATGGTTTTATACTGTAAAGGCAGTGAGATCAAAACATGTGGTTATAATGGAAGTCAATGGGGCCATTTTTGCCTCAAAGGTGTCCAAAGGGAGTATCTGGAATTACATAAAAAATACTAATGCAATCAAATCAGTTTTGTTGCTTATCTTTGACATATCCAAGCCTCTAATCCCCACCAAAGCCCCATTCCCCTATGATTTATTTTATGGAAAATAATTAATGTTTTGTTGGGTTTTTCATAAATAATTGTTACTTCAAAGATTTAAAACTGGCATTTAAAGGGTTAAAATCCAGAAAATTATTACATTTTTGGTAGTTTTGAGCAATTTACAAGTTGCTTAAGTGATTTATGAAAAAAAAGCAGAAAAGAATATTGATATATGATGATTTAATATCAGTTTTTTGGACATGTACATTTTTGCCTCGAAGGTGTCCAAAGGGAGTATCTGGAACTATGTAAAAAATACTAATGCAATCAAATTAATTTTGTTGCTTATCTTTGACATATCCAAGCCTCTAATCACCACCAAAGCCCCATCTAGATATTATTCATTATATGGAAAAAAAAATATTTTTTTGTGTTTTTTGTAATAAAAAATGAAATACTTCCAATACATAAACTGGCATTTAAAGGGTTACAATCCTGAAAATGATTGAATGTTTGGTAGTTTAGATTAGGTTAGAAGTTGTTTAAGTGATTTATGAAAAAAAAGCAGAAAAAAATATTGATATATGATGATTTAATAACAGTTTTTGTGTGCGTGGACATTTTTGCCTCGAAGGTGTCGAGAGTAAGTTTTTTTAAGGAGGGCATGAGGGTTAAGTATGGTAGTCTGTTCGTGTTCTGATAGGCAGTTGTTGAGTCCAAAAGAGAGTATGACATGTTGTGTGTCTGTTTGTGGCTGTAGTTTCTTTAAAATGGCTGTTATGTGATGGAAAGTTGCTCCGGGGTAACTGTCAACCTGTATGTCTGGATCTGTGAAAGATGGAATACGTGAGAGGTTGGAGTCCCCAACAAAGAGGGTCGACTTCCGCACCTCCAACGACCAGTCCTGTATTTTTCTGAAAGTGCGTGGATGTGTGTGTGGTTCCGGGCGCCCTGGGGAGCCAGGTGTTGCCGCAGAAACCCTGTTTGGGATGGAGGTGGATAACTCAGATGTTTGGGTTGTAATCAGCTTTACGCTTTTCATTTTTCCCTTTCTCATCATTGTTGTTTTGGTATCCACCTCAGTGATTGGGTTTCCCCCACAGGGTTCTGCAGCCAACAGCTCTGGTTCCCTCTGTTGTTTGTGAGATGTAATGGACTCTGTGGGTGAAAGAGAAATGGTGTTACTGCATGGTAGAGCAACGTTGGTAGTGATAGTGCTGCGTGCAATCTGGGGTGTGTTGGATAGTGAGTGGGTGGAGGGGTTAGAGGGGGCAGAGGGGCAGGCAAGGGACCCAGAACGAACCAATCCATGCCGCCGTAGCTCGATGTCTGACAATGGGTTCAGCTCCACCCTAACTGTGCGTCTTGGGTTTCGCTTTGGCAGGATTGGGCGCTGGATCTCCTCGCCGGGCCCCCCGGGCACCTCCAACCCCAGCGTACAGAGGCCTGAAGGACCAGGTTGTGCATCAGGAAGAGGTGGTGTAGGGCAAGAGTGGGAAGTAGGGGGAGGGGGAGGAGGGTGAGAGGAGAGAGGGGGAGAGGGAGGTGGAGAGGCATGGGGAGAGGGAAGGGGAAAGGGATGAGAGGAGGAGGGAAGTATAGTAGGAAGAAGGGGGGTGGAAAGAAGGCTGAGTTTAGGATGAGAGGAGTGAGAAGGTGGGGATGATTTCGAGAGAGATAGGGGAGGGATAGTTATAGAAGTAGTAGGATGAGAGAGGGTAGTAGGAGGAGGAGGGAGGGAGGAGTAAAGAAGAGGAAGGTGGGGAGGAGGAAGATAGGAGTGGAGGCCCTGCTGGGTGTGGAAGTGGTGGGAAGTTGTCAGGGGAGAGCTGAGATGGCGGAGGGACCTCCTCCGTCTGGGGACCCCTGGTTACGAGGTCCCTCAGTGTGGAGACAGAGGAGGCTGTAAGTTTCCTCCTATATCTAGCCCTACCCCATTGAAGTGCCTTGTTAAAAGATGCCTGTCGCGAAAGGTGGAAGGTCCTGCAGCTGTGTGGCAATGAATGTGTCGTAGTGGTCTCTAGGTATGTTCATGTTATTGTTCATCCATGTGTCTGTGTTAAGTTTGACCAGTTCTAATGTGTTATTGTTTGGTGAGGAAGGTTTGATGAAGGATGTTAGTCTGTTGATTTGTCTCATCATTCCTTGTGGAAAGATGCCTATGTGTAATGTGTTATTTATGATTTCTGAGTGGTGTATGGCCTGTAGGAGTTTGAAATATGCTTTGGTGTGGTGAAAATTATAGTTGATTGTAACGTTTTGAGGTTGGCTGTTAGCCACAGGAGGAGGTGCAGAAGGGGAGCGATGGTTTGCCATTCCCTCCACCCCTCCCCCCGTGGCCAATGTTAGTGGTGTGTACCTATTGTGAAGGGTTATGGGCATACCTGCCACAAAGCTGCAGGACAGTCCCAGCTGACACAAAAACCGCCAAAGAACATGAGAGAATGGTCAACCAGACCCAGAGACAGTTGGAGAAGACCACCTGTAGAAATAAAACTGTTTGTTAAAATTAAAACAAAAAAATAATAAAAAGCCTATCAATAGGCCCGATGAACCTTCAGTAAGAAATGAAGTTGGATATAAAGAAAAGGGGGGTTTAAGAAAGTTAAGAGAAAGGTAAAAGAAAGTTAGGCAACTTGACACTGTATAATAAAAGGTTACAGTCAGGGTAAGAAGACTTAAAACTCACAGGTTAGGAGGCCTCGTTTGTGGCTTGGGCCTTTGCCCGAGAGCACAGGGCCCTCCTTTGGTGTCCACAGTTTTCAACAGACTTAAAACAGGATAAAAAGCCACACTAAAAGTCGATAAAAAGCCATCCTATGTAGGTGGTGAGTCGTAGGTCTTCAGTGTGCACACACGGTGATGTTAGAAAGAGACTCACCCCTTAGGTGTCCTGGCTGGTGGGCTTGTTGTAAAAAAAATCCTTGTTTAAAATAGGCTGTTGCAGGTTAAAATCCTCCTGTGAGTTCAAAAAGCAATCACTGCTTTAAAAATGTTTAAAATCCAAGTAAAAATGTTGCCATAAAAGGTTTTCAAAGAAGTTTAAAAGCTGAGCTCTCTACGTTTCGCCATCAAAATGGCTTCCTCAGGAGAGAATTACTGACACCAGACATGGTCTGAGTTTAAAAGGAAAAGTTTGGGGAGGAGCCAAATCCAAGTCGGCTTTCATTGGTCAATCAATCTCCTGTTGGGGCAAACCATCTCCAGTGTCAGGGTTAAAAACAGGAAAAAGAAAAAGAGAAAAGAAAGGGGGGGTATTTTAAAAATAAGGATTTGAAGCGGATAGATAAGATTGAAAAAAGAAAAGAGAAACCTCCAGGGTCCATGGGCAATAGGTAATTAATAAAAGATGATAATAAACGATGGACTGGTCACAACCCTGTATAATAAGATAAAGAATATATAAAATAAAATAAGGGGTTTAGGAAAGGTATTCCTAGATAGGTTATATAAAATATATAGAAAAAAAATTAAGAACAGAATAATGGATAATTAGGGTTAGGAAAAGTAAAAAGATTTTTGAAAATAAAATGTAACCCTAACCCTAACCCCTAACTGGTCATACTACCTTTCCTAACGCCACCATTTACATCCCTGTAATAAACTTCTCCACCAGGTTGAACAGACGCCAACAGGCACTACTAACCACTCTGAATGAAACAATAACTTCAAAATACACCTTTCTTGCAGAAATTAATCCACTTCTTTTTCAAACAGCCAGAGACAACATACATTGGACTGCAGACACGGCCGAGATGTTGTTCAAGTATTGGAAACAACAATTAAACTACTAAGGGGGACAAACTGTCATAATACAACCCCCATTCACTCTAACATAACAAATCTTTCTGCTGTTTTCTCCCTTACGCCCACACAGCTGGAGATACTGGAAAAGGGACTCACCTTTATCCCAACACCAAAACCTCCCACCCGGCCGGAGCTCAGGGGGGACCTACATACCTTTCACAGGAGGCTGAAACTTCTGGACCATTTTCAGGGGGCAGACGGGAGCCTGTGCTCTTTACCCGGGCCGTCCTACTCGGAACCACACATAGACACATTAACACCACAAATTGCACAATTAATCATTAAAACAACCAAGCACTCACACATTGGCGCCCCTTACCACACAAAACACCCAACATTAGTCAGGAACACAAAGACATTATTAAAACATTGGGTAATAACAAATACATAGTCATAAAACCAGCAGACAAAGGGGGCCAAATAGTCATACAGGAAAAAAAACCTCACATTTTTTTAGAAGCCAACAGACAATTAAATAACAACACATATTACAAACCACTCACTCACCCATTACAGTTAGAAACACAAACACTTATCAAGGACATTACAGACAACCTTTATCAAAACAAATACATTAACTTTAAACAGAAGAAATACCGGACCGGGCCGGATGAGCCCAGGCCTCGCCTCTTTACCTCCTCCCTAAAATCCACAAGCCTCCTGTGACTTGGACGGTCCCCTTTGTTGTTCCGGTTGGCGACCAATAGTAAGTGACTGCGGATCAGAATCATACAACATCACAGAATTCATAGACCATTTCATTAACCCACTTTCTAAACTTCACCCTAGCTATATCCAAGATACATATGAATTTGTTAATAAAATAAAAAACCTCCAGGTACCCGGTCACACACTCCTTTTTTCAATAGACATAGACTCATTATACACTAACATAGAAACACCACTTGGCCTCGCTGCAATAAAACACATTTTTGATAAACACCCAGACCCATCCAGACCTGACAGCCAAATTTTACAGTTACTCCATCTCACACTTACCAGAAATGACTTCACCTTTAACAATAAACACTATCTCCAGCTTTGTGGGTGTGCTATGGGCCGGAAGTATTCTCCATCATACGCAGACATCTACCTGGCCCATTGGGAGGAAGCAGCTTTCCACAAACTCACCATCAAACCTCTGCTTTACTTCCGGTACTTGGACGACATCTTCGGCCTTTGGGACAACACCGAACAGACCTTTTTGACTTTTCTGGACATCCTCAACTCGCATCACCCTAAAATAAAACTCAAACATAACCTACAGCCCGTTACAGTGGAGTTCCTGGACACACAGGTCTTCTTCCGCACCTCGTACGACCGGACCAAAACACTAGCCACCAAAGTTTATTTCAAGGACACCGACCGCCATGCACTTCTCCATAAGACCAGCTATCACCCCAAACACACGTACAGAGGCCTCATTAAGTCCCAGCTGATACGCTTCCACAGGATTTGCACCTTCCCGGAGCATGTGGAGGAGGCCACTAGTACACTTTTTGGTGCGATGAGGTTGAGGGGTTACTCGAGGCGCTTCCTTAGAGGTATAAAGGCGGAGGTCATCGGCAAGTTTACAAAGAAAACCAAAACCATCATCCAGGCGCCCAATTCCGCCCTCGTACCCTGGTCATTACATACTCAGAAAATCTTAGAAATTTTTTACCAACTATCAGAGCGAATTTCCAGGGGGGGGTTGGTTGACGTCCTGAGGAACTGCCGTATGATCTCCGCGCTACAGGAGGAATAAAAATCTGAAAGACATTTTAATTCACACAAACCTAAACAAGAATAATGACCCTAGGGAGGCGCGAGGCTCGGATGTTGGTTTTATGAGTCTTCCCCACATTTTAACCCTTACAGCAGAGTTGGTTTTAATGCAGGGCCGGCCCTGCAGCACACAACCATCAATGTGGTTTATGCAATTGGGTCGCGGGGCCTGCCACAAACTGTATAGTGGGGAGACAAGAAATGCACTATACTTAAGAATTAAACAACACCAGTTATGATGTTTTAAAAGGGGCGACGGCAACTGTTTTATATGCACATTTTAAACTCCATGGTTCTGAAAATGTTCAAAGCGTGGGCCTGGGGAGTAACAAGGCCTGGACCACGGCTCAGCGTCCGGCCGCGGAGGGAAGTGGATCCATCTTTTAAAAACCATAGACCCTACGGGTCTAAATGAAAAATATTAAAATGGATCCACTTCTCTTTTTAACCCAAGTTTTACAGGGTATTCTTAGAAATATTTCCTCCCACTGCTCTGGTCTCTCTCCTCTCTCTCCCCAGGTTTTATCTGGACCTCCTCTGTAGCGCATTATACCTGACCCTTCTTTTTCTTCTTCTTCTTCTTCTTCTTCTTCTTCTTCTTTTTCTTTTCCTTTCCTGCTTTTTCCATCTTTTTCTATTTTAAATGACTTTTTATTGTTTATGGTTAATAACTATTTATTGTAAAACAATTTTTATTATTTAATTTACTTTATTTTTAATTCTTTCTTTTTTTTCTCCATTTTTACTATTCTTCCCTTTCGGGGGTTTTAATCTATTCCTACAGAGGAGGTCCTACCCAATACCTTGGTTTTATTTATTTTAATAAATGTTTTGAAGATGCCTTGGTTGTCCTTTTACAACTTTTATTCTGTCTTACTTACATTTTAAGAATTTTATTGGATTTTTTGTCTGTCTCTAATATATAATCTATATTTATTTATTATTATTTTTTTACGAATTGAATTACTTTCCTCAAGATTTTAGCATAACTATACACATGCCATTGGTTTTATGCTTTTTTACTAACAGTTTGGTTTTATTTATATGATGTATTTGAAATTGTTATTTATTGTGTGGCACTTTTTTATTTACTTATTTTTTTACTTCTTAAAGCACTTTTAACATAGCACTTATTATTAACCCTGAATGGGTGTTGTATGGATATTTTTAACCTCAAGAGCAAATGCCGCAGACAGTATTTAATTTTTCAATTTAAATAACATTGTTTTAAGATTATAATATTTTATATGGGGACACCAGGCTTTTTATAATTTTATTTATCACACGACTGTGTTTCTTTATATATATTTATTTAAAATATTTTTAATTTAAATGTTTATAATCTTCTGGGAGAGACAACGGAGTTGTTGTGGAGTTGACCTTTTATTCAAAGTTTTAAATTCCCGCTGTCCTTCCTTTGCAGTGGTTCTTTTAACCTCCTTTTAATATCAAAACACCATTGTAAAGCCGGATTCGCAATGTCATCTAGCAATGCCCGGCTTCGCAAGGAGTGTGTTTTTGACACTTTGAAAATGTACGTCAACCTGGGAACTAGGTAAGGGGGTGATAGCCACGATCATCAAGTGATGATCCTCAAACGTGTGTTGGCCGGCCCGCCCAATTTCACTTTGCTTGTAAAGCCCGGTACCGCAATTTCACGCGTCGCCATAGTATAAACCCGGCCTGCGCAATGTCGCTTTGCCATTTGTAAAGCCGCCCTCGCCAATTCTTACGCCATTGTAAAGCCGGCCCGCGATTTTCGCCGCCATTGTAACCGGCCGACGCAATTCATACGCCATTGTAAAGCCGGCCTAGCATTTCCTTACCGCCATTGTAAAGCCGGCACGCAATTTCGCTTCGCCATTGTAAAGCCGGCCTCGCAATTTCACTTACCGCCATTGCAAAGCCGGCCTGCAATTTCGCTTCTCCAATGTAATGCCGACCTATGCAATTTCGCCATTGTAAAGCCGGCTCCGCCAATTTACCGCCATTGTAAAGCCGGCCTCGCAATTTCAGTTGGACATTGCAAAGCCGGCCTCGCAATATTGAAATGGTATACCAGGAGGCCGAAAATATTTCGTGCCGGGTTAATTAATGGCCATAGCGGGGGGCTTAAGTGTGGGTTCCGGGACCGACCGGAGGTCAAAGGTGGCTGCGAGGTGGGCCTTTTTCCTGAATGTATACCCGGGGAGGTTAGCCCCTTTCTGTGGGCCGATGGGTGGCTCCCCTGGGTGGGCCTTGTAAAGTCGGCCGCGCAATGCCACCTATCAAACCGGCATTGTAAGGCCAGCTTTGCAAATAACGACAGTTGGGTTTAGACAACAACTGCTCGAATGGTTAAGTTTAGGTAAGGGGTTGTGGGGTAACGCCCTCACCTGTGGGTGCTAGTCTGGCATCTCCTAGCAGGTGGTTGGCACTGTAAATAATGACAGTTGTTGCTTACGAGCACTACTGTGCTAGAATGGTTAAGGTTAGGGATAAGGGATGAAATGGGATGTTGAGTGCGGTAACAATCTCTGCAATGGTAACAGCACAGACACACAGGTAAGGGTCCTTTGGTGTTTCTAACCTTCACAATAAACTTGCTGTTCTTTCATGATAAAAGAACCAAAGTGTTGTTTTTCATGCGGCGAGGTGTAAGGGTTTAACTGAAGCAAATGCCATGTATCGGTGCATGCACACGCATGCGGTGATATTAGCAAGATACGTCAATGCGATTGGAGCCCAGCTGGTGGCCAGATTTGGACGAGACTGGAACCACATGGTGTTTGTGTGTGTAGCCATTCTGGCATTGTAAAGCAATCTTAGAAGTGTGTTTCTGACACTTTGAAATAATCTGTTGGATGCTGTTCCGCTGGCAGCATATATACCGCGTTATTCGGAATCAACAGCTAGTTTCAAAGTGTGAAAATGTGTTTCATTGTAAAAGCCGGATTACGCAATGTCATCTAGCAATGCCGGCCGCCAAGGGTGTGTTTTGACACTTTGAAAATATGCGTCAACCTGGGAACTAGGTAAGGGGGTGATAGCCCGCGATCATCAAGTGATGATCCTCAAGCGTGTGTTGGCCGGCCTCGCAATTTCACTTTGCCATTGTAAAGCAGCCTCGCAATTTCACGTCGCCATTTGTAAAGCCCGGCCTGCGCAATGTCGCTTGCCATTGTAAAGCCGGCCTCGCATATTGTTAGCCATTGTAAAGCCGGCCTCGCAATGTAAACTTGCCATTATAAAGCGCCGTACATTCACTTCTCCATTGTAAAGCCGATACACAATTTCATTCGCCATTGTAAAGCCGGCCTCACAATTTCGCCGCCATTGTAAAGCCGCCACCAATTTTACGCATTGAGGCCTCGCAATTCGCTTTCATAAAGCCCTTCGCAATTTCGCCAGCATTGTAAAGCCCATTTTATAATTTCGCCATTGTAAAGCCGTACCACAATTTCAGTTCGCCATTGCAAAGCCGACGCCATAATATTGAAATGGTATACCAAGGGACGAGAAAATATTTGCGTGCGGGTTAATGAAGCTCGAAGCGGGGGCTTAGTGTTTGGGTTCCCGGAACGACGGTCAAAGGTGCGCTGAGGTGGGCCCTTTTTCCTGAATGTATACCGGGAGGTTAGCCCCTTTCTGTGGGCCGATGGGTGGCTCCCCCTGGGTGGGCCTTGTAAAGTCGGCTTCGCAATGCCACCTATCCAAGCCGGCATTGTAAGGCCAGCTTTGCAAATAACGACAGTTGGGTTTAGGCACCACTGTGCTAGAATGGTTAAGTTTAGGTAAGGGGGTTGTGGGGTAACAGCCCTCACCTGTGGGTGCTAGTCTGGCATCTCCTAGCAGGTGGTTGGCACTGTAAATAATGACAGTTGTGCTCTACGCACCACTGTGCTAGAATAGTTAAGGTTAGGGATAAAAGGGATGAAATGGGATGTTGGCGTACGGGTAACAATCTGCTGCAATGGTAACAGCCCACACATACAGGTAGAGGTCCTTTGGTGTTTCTAACCTTCACAATAAACTTGCTGTTCTTTCATGATAAAAGAACCAAAGTGTTGTTTTTTCATGCGGCCAGGTGTAAGGGTTTAACTGAAGCAAATGCCATGTCGGTTCGCTACACGCATCGCGGTGAAATTAGCAAGATCGTCAATGCGATTGGAGCCAGCTGGTGGCCAGATTTGGACGAGACTGGAACCACATGGTGTTTTGTGTGTGTAGCCATTCTGGCATTGTAAAGCAATCTTCGCAATGAGTGTGTTTCTGACACTTTGAAATAATCTGTTGGATGCTGTTCCGCTGGCAGCATATATGCCGCATTCGCTACGGAATCCAACAGCTAGTTTCAAAGTGTGAAAATGTGTTTCATTGTAAAGCCGGTTCGCAATGTCATCTAGCAATGCGGCCGCAGGAGTGTGTTTCTGACACTTTGAAATAATCTGTTGGATGCTGTTCGGCAATATATGCGCATTAATGATCAAAAGTGTGAAAATGTATAATTTCATTGTAAAGCCGGATTAGCAATGTCATCTAGCAATGCGCCGCCTTAGCAAAGTGTGTTTTGACACTTTGAAAATGTACGTCAACCTGGGAACTACGTAAAGGGGGTAGATACACGATCATCAAGTGATGATCCTCAAGCGTGTGTTGGCCGGCCTCGCCAATTTCACTTTGCCATTGTAAAAGCCGATACCGCCAATTTCGCTCGCCATTGTAAAGCCGCATACCGCCAATTTCGCCCATGCATTTGTAAAGCCCATTTTCGCAATTTCAGTTAAGCCATTGCAAAGCCCGAGACTCACAATATTGAAATGGTATACCAGGGAACACGAAAATATTTCGTGCGGGGTTATTAATGGCCATAGCGGGGGGCTTAAGTGTGGGTTCCGGGACCGACCCGGAGGTCAAAGGTGGCGCTGAGGTGGGCCCTTTTCCTGAATGTATACCGGGGAGGTTAGCCCCTTTCTGTGGGCCGATGGGTGGCTCCCCTGGGTGAGCCTTGTAAAAAGTCGGCCCATATGCCACCTATCCAAGCCCGGCATTGTAAGGCCAGCTTTGCAAATAACGACAGTTGGGTTTAGGCACCACTGTGCTAGAATGGTTAAGTTTAGGTAAGGGGGTTGTGGGGTAACAGCCCTCACCTGTGAGGTGCTAGTCTGGCATCTCCTAGCAGGTGGTTGGCACTGTAAATAATGACAGTTGTGGTGCACGCACCACTGTGCTAGAATGGTTAAGGTTAGGGATAAAGGGATGAAATGGGATGTTGGGTACGGGTAACAATCTCTGCAATGTAAGCGCCACACATACAGGTAGGGTCCTTTGGTGTTTCTAACCTTCTACAATAAACTTGCTGTTCTTTCATGATAAAAAGAACCAAAGTGTTGTTTTTTCATCGGCGGAGTGTAAGGTTTAACTGAAGCAAATGCCATATATGCGGTGCATGCGCACGCTGCGGTGAAATTAGCAAGATCGTCAATGCGATTGGAGCCAGCTGGTGGCCAGATTTGGGACGAGACTGGAACCACATGGTGTTTGTGTGTTTGTAGCCATTCTGGCATTGTAAAGCAATCTTCGCAATGAGTGTGTTTCTGACACTTTGAAATAATCTGTTGGATGCTGTTCGCTGGCAGCATATATGCCGCATTCGCTCCGGAATCAACAGCTAGTTTCAAAGTGTGAAAATGTGTTTCATTGTAAAGCCCGGATTCGCAATGTCATCTAGCAATGCCGGCCTTAAAGGAAGTGTGTTTCTGACACTTTGAAATAATCTGTTGGATGCTGTTCGCTGGCAGCATATATGCGCATTAAGCTCACGGAATCAACAACAGCTAGTTTCAAAGTGTGAAAATATATTTCATTTGTAAAGCCGGATTAGCAATGTCATCTAGCAATGCGGCCGCAGGAAGTGTGTTTTTGACACTTTGAAAATGTATACGTCAACCTGGGAACTAGGTAAAGGGGGTGATAGCCACGATCATCAAGTGATGATCCTCAAGCGTGTGTTGGCCGGCCTCGCCAATTTCACTTTGCCATTGTAAAGCCCGGCTCGCAATTTCACTACGCCATTGTAAAGAAGCCGGCCTAGCACAATTTCGCCTTCGCCATTGTAAAGCCCGGCCTCGCCAATTTCAGTTAAGCCATTGCAAAGCCGGCCTCGCATAATATTGAAATGGTATACCAGGGGGACACGAAAATATTTTCGTGCGGGTTAAATAATGGCCATAGCGGGGGGCTTAAGTGTGGGTTCGGGACCGACGGAGGTCAAAGGTGGCGCTGAGGTGGGCCCTTTTTCCTGAATGTATACCGGGGAGGTTAGCCCCTTTCTGTGGGCCGATGGGTGGCTCCCCTGGGTGGAGCCTTGTAAAAGTCGGCCATGGTACCACCTATCCAAGCCGGCATTGTAAAGGCCAGCTTTGCAAAATAACGACAGTTGGGTTTAGGCACCACTGTGCTAGAATGGTTAAGTTTAGGTAAAGGGGTTGTGGGGTAACAGCCCTCACCTGTAGGTGCTAGTCTGGCATCTCCTAGCAGGTGGTTGGCACTG
The DNA here is from genome assembly GCF_010015445.1 of Perca fluviatilis. Classification (NCBI taxonomy): domain Eukaryota; kingdom Metazoa; phylum Chordata; class Actinopteri; order Perciformes; family Percidae; genus Perca; species Perca fluviatilis. Next base: position 36,883,024 of record NC_053129.1, read on the forward strand.
TAAAATAATGACAGTTATTGCTTACGCACCACTGTGCTAGAATGGTTAAGGTTAGGGATAAGGGATGAAATGGGATGTTGAGTACGGGTAACAATCTCTGCAATGGTAACAGCCCACACATACAGGTTAGGGTCCTTTGGTGTTTCTAACCTTCACAATAAACTTGCTGTTCTTTCATGATAAAAAGAACCAAAGTGTTGTTTTTTCATGTGGGACGGTGTAAGGGTTTAACTGAAGCAAATGCCATGTATGCGGTGCATGCACGCGCGTAGTGAAATTAGCAAGATACGTCAATGCGATTGGAGCCAGCTGGTGGCCAGATTTGGGACGAGACTGGAACCACATGGTGTTTGTGTGTGTAAGGCTTCTGGCATTGTAAAGCAATCTTCGCCAATGAGTGTGTTTCTGACACTTTGAAATAATCTGTTGGATGCTGTTCCGCTGGCAGCATATATGCGCATTCGCTACGGAATCAACAGCTAGTTTCAAAGTGTGAAAATGTGTTTCATTGTAAAGCGGGTTCGCAATGTCATCTAGCAATGCGGCCAAAGAGTGTGTTTCTGACACTTTGAAATAATCTGTTGGATGCTGTTCGCTGGCAGCATATATGCCGCATGATTTCACGAGAATCCAACAGCTAGTTTCAAAGTGTGAAAATATGTTTCATTGTAAAGCCGGTTCACAATGTCATCTAGCAATGCCGGCCGCCAAAGGAATGTGTTTTGACACTTTGAAAATGTACGTCAACCTGGGAACTAGGTAAGGGGGTGATAGCCACGATCATCAAGTGATGATCCTCAAACGTGTGTTGGCCGGCCTCGCCAATTTCACTTTTCGCCATTGTAAAGCCCGTACCAAATTTCACGTCGCCATTGTAAAGCCGGCCCTGCTAATTTAACTTTGCCATTGTAAAGCCGGCCTCGCAATTTCGCTTTGCCATTAATAAACCCGGCCTCGCAATTCCTTAGCTTCGCCATTTGTAAAGCCCGGCCTCGCAATTTCCGCTTAGCCATTGTAAAAGCCCGGCCTCACAATTTCACTTCGCCATTGTAAAAGCCCGGCCTCGCAATTTCAGTTAAGCCATTGCAAAGCCGGCCTCGCAATATTGAAATGGTATACCAGGGGCACGAAAATTTTTCGTGCCGGGTTAAATAATGGCCATAGCGGGGGGCTTAAGTGTGGGTTCCGGGACCGACCGGAGGTCAAAGGTGCGCTGAGGTGGGCCCTTTTTCCTGAATGTATACCGGGGAGGTTAGCCCCTTTCTGTGGGCCGATGGGTGGCTCCCCTGGGTGGAGCCTTGTAAAAGTCGACCGCCAATGCCACCTATCCAAGCCCGGCATTGTTAAAGGCGCTTTGAAAATAACGACAGTTGGGTTTAGGCACCACTTGTGCTAGAATGGTTAAGTTTAGGTGTAAGGGGTTGTGGGGTAACAGCCCTCACCTGTGGGTGCTAGTCTGGCATCTCCTAGCAGGTGGTTGGCACTGTAAATAATGACAGTTGTGCTTCGCGCACCACTGTGCTAGAATAGTTAAGGTTAGGGATAAGGGATGAAATGGGATGTTGAGTACGGGTAACAATCTCTGCAATGGTAACAGCCCACACATACAGGTAGGGTCCTTTGGTGTTTCTAAACTTCCACAATAAACTTGCTGTTCTTTCATGATAAAAAGAACCAAAGTGTTTGTTTTTTCATGCGGCCAGGTGTAAAGGGTTTAACTGAAGCAAATGCCATGTATCGGTGCATGCACGCATCGCGGTGAAATTAGCAAAAATACGTCAATGCGATTGGAGCCAGCTGGTGGCCAGATTTGGGACGAGACTGGAACCACATGGTGTTTTGTGTGTGTAGCCATTCTGGCATTGTAAAGCAATCTTACGCAATGAGTGTGTTTCTGACACTTTGAAATAATCTGTTGGATGCTGTTCGCTGGCAGCATATATGCGCATTAAGCTCTGACGGAATCAACAGCTAGTTTCAAAGTGTGAAAATTATTTCATTGTAAAGCCGGATTAACTAATGTCATCTAGCAATGCCGGCCGCCAAGGAAGTGTGTTTCTGACACTTTGAAATAATCTGTTGGATGCTGTTCGCTGGCAGCATATATACCGCATTAGCTCACGGAATCCAACAGCTAGTTTCAAAGTGTGAAAATATGTTTCATTGTAAAGCCGGATTAGCAATGTCATCTAGCAATGCGGCCGGCCAAAAGATGTGTTTTTGACACTTTGAAAATGTACGTCAACCTGGGAACTAGGTAAGGGGTGATAGCCACGATCATCAAGTGATGATCCTCAAGCGTGTGTTGGCCGGCCTCGCACAATTTCACTTTGCCATTTGTAAAGCCCGTACCGCAATTTCACGTCGCCATTGTAAAGCCGGCCTCGCAATGTAAACTTTGCCATTTGTAAAGCCGACCTCGCAATTTAGCCTTACATTGTAAAGCCGGCCTCGAATGTAACGCCATTGTAAAGCATTTTATATTCACTTTCATTGTAAAGCCGGCTAAATTTCGCCTATTGTAAAGCCGGCATGCTTCATAGCCATTGTAAAGCCGGCCTCGCAATTTCACTTAGCCATTTGTAAAGCCGATACCATAATTCGCTTCTCCATTGTAAAAGCCCGGCCTAGCAATTTCACTTACGCCATTGTAAAACCCGACCTCGCCAATTCATACGCCATTGTAAAAGCCCGACCTCGCAATTTCATTGTTAAGCCATTGCAAAGCCGGCCTCGCCAATATTGAAATGGTATACCAGGGGCACGAAAATATTTGCGTGCGGGTTAATAATGGCCATAGCGGGGGCTTAAGTGTGGGTTCCGGGACCGACCCGGAGGTCAAAGGTGGCGCTGAGGTGGGCCCTTTTTTCCTGAATGTATACCGGGGAGGTTAGCCCCTTTCTGTGGGCCGATGGGTGGCTCCCCTGGGTGGAGCCTTGTAAAATTCGGCCATAATGCCACCTATCCAAGCCGGCATTGTAAAGGCCAGCTTTGCAAATAACGACAGTTGGGTTTAGGCACCACTGTGCTAGAATGGTTAAGTTTAGGTAAAGGGGTTGTGGGGTAACAGCCCTCACCTGTAGGTGCTAGTCTGGCATCTCCTAGCAGGTGGTTGGCACTGTAAATAATGACAGTTGTGCTTACGCACCACTGTGCTAGAATGGTTAAGGTTAGGGATAAAGGGATGAAATGGGATGTTGAGTACGGGTAACAATCTCTGCAATGGTAACAGCCACACATACAGGTAGGGTCCTTTGGTGTTTCTAACCTTCACAATAAACTTGCTGTTCTTTCATGATAAAAAGAACCAAAGTGTTGTTTTTCATCTGGCGAGGTGTAAAGGGTTTAACTGAAGCAAATGCCATGTATCGGTGCATGCACCGCATGCGGTGAAATTAGCAAGATACGTCAATGCGATTGGAGCCAGCTGGTGGCCAGATTTGGACGAGACTGGAACCACATGGTGTTTGTGTGTGTAGCCATTCTGGCATTGTAAAGCAATCTTCGCAATGAGTGTGTTTCTGACACTTTGAAATAATCTGTTGGATGCTGTTCGCTGGCAGCATATATACCGCATTAAGCTCACGGAATCCAACAGCTAGTTTCAAAGTGTGAAAATGTGTTCATTGTAAAGCCGGATTAGCAATGTCATCTAGCAATGCCGGCTCGCCAAAGGAGTGTGTTTTTGACACTTTGAAAATGTACGTCAACCTGGGAACTAGGTAAGGGGGTGATAGCCACGATCATCAAGTGATGATCCTCAAAGCGTGTGTTAGCCGGCCTACGCAATTTCACTTTGCCATTTGTAAAGCCCGTACCGCCCAATTTCACGTCGCCATTGTAAAAGCCGGCCTCGCATAATTTCACTTTGCCATTTGTAAAGCCGACCTCGCAATTCCCTTAGCTTCGCCATTGTAAACCCGGCCTCGCCAATTTAAACCCATCGCCATTGTAAAGCCCGGCCTAGCAATTTCACTTCTCCATTGTAAAGCCGGCCTCGCAATTTCAGTTAGCCATTGCAAAGCCCGTACCATAATTTGAAATGGTATACCAGGGGCACGAAAATATTTGCGTGCGGGTTAAAGTGGCCATAGCGGGGGCTTAAGTGTGGGTTCCGGGACCGACCCGAGGTCAAAGGTGCGCTGAGGTGGGCCTTTTTCCTGAATGTATACCGGGGAGGTTAGCCCCTTTCTGTGGGCCGATGGGTGGCTCCCCTGGGTGGAGCCTTGTAAAAGTCGGCCGCGCAATGCCACCTATCCAAAGCCCGGCATTGTAAAGGCCAGCTTTGCAAATATAACGACAGTTGGGTTTAGAGCACCACTGTGCTAGAATGGTTAAGTTTAGGTAAAGGGTTGTGGGGGTAACAGCCCTCACCTGTAGGTGCTAGTCTGGCATCTCCTAGCAGGTGGTTGGCACTGTAAAATAATGACAGTTGTGGTTACGTACCACTGTGCTAGAATGGTTAAGGTTAGGGATAAGGGATGAAATGGGATGTTGAGTACGGGTAACAATCTCTGCAATGGTAACAGCCCACACATACAGGTAGGGTCCTTTGGTGTTTTTAACCTTCACAATAAACTTGCTGTTCTTTCATGATAAAAAGAACCAAAGTGTTGTTTTTTCATCACGAGGTGTAAGGGTTTAACTGAAGCAAATGCCATGTATTCGGTGCATGCACGCGTCGCGGTGAAATTAGCAAGATACGTCAATGCGATTGGAGCCAGCTGGTGGCCAGATTTGGACGAGACTGGAACCACATGGTGTTTGTGTGTTGCTAGCCATTCTGGCATTGTAAAGCAATCTTCGCAATGAGTGTGTTTCTGACACTTTGAAATAATCTGTTGGATGCTGTTCGCTGGCAGCATATATGCCGCGTCGCTCACGGAATCAACAGCTAGTTTCAAAGTGTGAAAATGTATTTCATTGTAAAGCCGGATTCGCAATGTCATCTAGCAATGCCGGCAGCAAGGATGTGTTTCTGACACTTTGAAATAATCTGTTGGATGCTGTTCGCTGGCAGCATATATACGCATCGCTTCACGGAATCAACAGCTAGTTTCAAAGTGTGAAAATTGTTTCATTGTAAAGCCGGATTAGCAATGTCATCTAGCAATGCCGGCTTCGCAAGAGTGTTTTTGACACTTTGAAAATGTACGTCAACCTGGGAACTAGGTAAGGGGGTGATAGCCACGATCATCAAGTGATGATCCTCAAAGCGTGTTTAGCCGGCCTCGCAATTTCACTTTGCCATTGTAAAGCCGGCCGCCAAATTTCACGTCGCCATTGTAAAGCCGGCCTCGCAATGTAACTTGCCATTATAAAGCCGACCTCGCAATTTTTTAGCCATTGTAAAGCCGGCCTCGCAGTAATAAGCCGCTATTGTAAAGCCGGCCTCGCATAATTCACTTCTCCATTGTAAAGCCCGGCCCTAGTAATTTCACTTCGCCATTGTAAAGCCGGCATCGCAATTTCCTTAGCCATTGTAAAGCCGACCTCGCAATTTCATTCGCCATTGAAAACATTTTATATTTATTTATTTGTAAAGCCGGCCTAGCAATTTCACTTCGCCATTGTAAAGCCCATTTTCATAATTCCCGCCATTGTAAAGCGGCCTCGCAATTTCAGTTAGCCATTGCAAAGCCGGCCTCGCAATATTGAAATGGTATACCAGGGACACGAAAATATTTGCGTGCCGGGTTAAATAATGGCCATGGCGGAGCGGGGGCTTAAGTGTGGGTTCCCGGGACCGACCCGGAGGTCAAAGGTGCGCTGAGGTGGGCCCTTTTTCCTGAATGTATACCCGGGGAGGTTAGCCCCTTTCTGTGGGCCGATGGGTGGCTCCCCTGGGTGGAGCCTTGTAAAAGTCGGCTTCGCAATGCCACCTATCCAAGCCGGCATTGTAAGGCCAGCTTTGCAAATAACGACAGTTGGGTTTAGGCACCACTGTGCTAGAATGGTTAAGTTTAGGTAAGGGGGTTGTGGGGTAACAGCCCTCACCTGTGGGTGCTAGTCTGGCATCTCCTAGCAGGTGGTTAGGGTTAGGGTTAGGGTTAGGGTTAGGGTTAGGGGTTAGGGTTAGGGTTAGGGTTAGGAACCACCACGTGATGTCTGGGCTTTCGTTAATGGCATGACACGGTAAGATGGCTAAAAAAAAACGAAGTTGTTACTCCACAGAGCTCCACCGTTGAATCCAATGGGCGCAACATTCCCACAACTCAGTGGACCCAACTTCGACAGACCCAACCTCTCGGGCGAATTTCCAACACCAGATGGCGCCACAGAGCAACATTGATGGCCAAGATCCCAGTTTTCACCTGACTTCTCATTAGGGAAAAAAAGTAAAGTATTGAAACACTTTGAAAAAAAAAAAAAAAAAAAATGGGAAAAAATATATTTGGTCGGTATACCAGGGGCACAAAAGTTTAGGTGGAGTACCAGGGGCAAAAAACTCTGGCCCAGGTGGAGGGCCATGGGTGTCATGGAGAATGTTAACCCAGACTTAGAGCCACTTAATTGGGCATAGGATGGGCCATGGGTGTGGCGCAGTGGATATGACAGATGCCTTTGGTGTGGGAGGCCCGGGTTCGATTCCCACTGCGAATAATAATAATAGTAAGTATCCCAGACTTGGAGCCACTTAATTGGGCATAGGATTGGCCATGGGTGTCATGGAGAATGTTAATCCAGATTTAGAGCCACTCACTGGGGCATAGGATGGGCCATGGGTGTCATGGAGAATGTTAACCCAGACTTAGAGCCACTCACTGGGGCATAGGATGGAAGCATGGGTGTCATGGAAAATGTTAACCCGGACTTAGAGCCACTCACTGGGGCATAGGATGGAGCATGGGTGTCATGGAGAATATTAACCCAGACTTGGAGCCACCTTTTTGGGCATAGGATGGACCATGTGTGTCATGGAGAATGTTAACCTAGACATAGAGCCACTCACTGGGCCGTGGAGGTGAGGCTGAGGGCCTTGGAGGTCAATGCCCAGGCATAGAGGCACTATCTCTGGCTTACAAGGCAGCATGAGGGGCCTGGAGCCTGACAAAGATTTGTTTGGTATACCAGGGGCACAAACGTTTAGTTGGGGTACCAGGGGCACGAAGGTTTAGGTGGGCTACCAGGGGCACGAAGTTTAGTTGGAGTACCAGGGGCATGGAAGTTTAGTTGGGGTACCAGGGGCACGAAAGTTTAGTTGGAGTACCAGGGGCATGAAAGTTTAGTTGGGGTACCAGGGGCACGAAAGTTTAGTCGGGGTACCAGGGGCCGGAACTCTTGCCCAGCCGGATGGAGGGTTTAGCCTAGGGAGGGTGCTTAAGTGTGGGTACACGGGTTCGCCTGGTGAGCAGGGTTCCTGGAGGGTCAACATTAGGGTTGTGGGCAAGCCGAGGGTCACGCAGTGAAGGGAGGCTGGGGTCATAGAGTGGGCTTGTGAGCCTTGGGTGGACCATGGAGGGTTCATGGAGCATGTTACCCCAGACTTGGAGCCTCTTCCTGGGGCTAAGGATGGACGATGGAGGTCATGGAGGTAGTTACCCCAGACTTGGAGCCACTCACTGCGGGCTAAGGGTGGACCATGGATGTCATGGAGCAGCTCTAGAATGAGATTTGCAAAGGGGGCTGATCTAACATTACAGGGACTCACACCCGGATCCTGGGTTTAGCTCTGCTTTTGTTCATTTGGCTTATGGTGGACCATGGAGGGTTCACGAGAGCATATTACCCCAGACCTGGAGCCCCATCCTGGGGCTAAGGATGGACCATGGAGGGTTCATGGAGGATCTTATCCCAGACTTGGAGCCCCTTCCTGGGGCTAGGAGTGGACCATGGAGGCGGGGGTTCATGGAGGATGTTACCCCAGACTTGGAGCCCCTTCCTGGGGGCTAAGGGTGGACCATGTGGGTCATGGAGGATGTTACCCCAGACTTGGAGCCACTCACTGGGGCTAAGGGTGGACCATGGATGTCATGGAGCAGCTCTAGAATGAGATTTGCAAAGGAGGCTGATCTAACATTACAGGGACTCACACCCCGGATCCTGGGTTTAGCTCTGCTTTTGTTCATTTGGCTTATGGTGGACCATGGAGGGGTTCACGGAGCATGTTACCCCAGACCTGGAGCCCCATCCTGGGGCTAAGGATGAAACCATGGAGGGTTCATGGAGGATCTTATCCCAGACTTGGAGCCCCTTCCTGGGGCTAAGGGTAGACCATGGAGGCGGGGGTTCATGGAGGATGTTACCCCAGACTTGGAGCCCCTTCCTGGGGCTAAGGGTTGACCATGGAGGAGGGATCATGGTGGATCTTATCCCAGACTTGGAGCCCCTTCCTGGGGCTAAGGATGGACCATGGAGAGCCGGGGGTTCATGGAGGATGTTACCCCAGACTTGGAGCCCCTTCCTGGGGCTAAGGGTGAACCATGTGGGTCATGGAGGATGTTACCCCAGACTTGGAGCCACTCACTGGGGCTAAGGGTGGACCATGGATGTCATGGAGCAGCTCTAGAATGAGATTTGCAAAGGAGCTGATCTACACATTACAGGGACTCACACCCGGATCCTGGGTTTAGCTCTGCTTTTGTTCATTTGGCTTATGGTGGACCATGGAGGGTTCACGGAGCATGTTACCCCAGACCTGGAGGCCCCATCCTGGGAGCTAAGGATGGACCATGGAGGGGGTTCATGGAGGATCTTATCCCAGACTTGGAGCCCCTTCCTGGGGCTAAGGGTGGACCATGGAGGCGGGGGTTCATGGAGGATGTTACCCCAGACTTGGAGGCCCCTTCCTGGGGCTAAGGGTTGACCATGGAGGAGGGGATCATGGTGGATCTTATCCCAGACTTGGAGCCCCTTCCTGGGGCTAGGATGGACCATGGAGGAGGGGGGGTTTTCATGGAGGATGTTACCCCAGACTTGGAGCCCCTTCCTGGGGCTAAGGGTGAACCATGTGGGTCATGGAGGATGTTACCCCAGACTTGGAGCCACTCACTGGGGAAGGGTGGACCATGGATGTCATGGAGCAGCTCTAGAATGAGATTTTGCAAAGGAGGCTGATCTAACATTACAGGGACTCACACCCGGATCCTGGGTTTAGCTCTGCTTTTGTTCATTTGGCTTATGGTGGACCATGGAGGGTTCACGAGGAGCATGTTACCCCAGACCTGGAGCCCCATCCTGGGGCTAAGGATGGACCATGGAGGGGTTCATGGAGGATCTTATCCCAGACTTGGGAGCCCCTTCCTGGGGCTAAGGGGTGGACCATGGAGGCGAGGGGTTCATGGAGGATGTTACCCCAGACTTGGAGCCCCTTCCTGGGGCTAAGGGTTGACCATGGAGAGAGGGATCATGGTGGATCTTATCCCAGACTTGGAGCCCCTTCCTGGGGGCTAAGAGATGAACCATGAGAGGCGGGGGTTCATGGAGGATGTTACCCCAGACTTGGAGCCCCTTCCTGGGGCTAAGGGTGAACCATGTGGGTCATGGAGGATGTTACCCCAGACTTGGAGCCACTCACTGGGGCTAAGGAGGTGGACCATGGATGTCATGGAGCAGCTCTAGAATGAGATTTGCAAAAGGCGCTGATCTAACATTACAGGGACTCACACCCGGATCCTGGGTTTAGCTCTGCTTTTGTTCATTTGGCTTATGGTGGACCATGGAGGGGTTCCACGGAGCATGTTACCCCAGACCTGGAGCCCCATCCTGGGAGCTAAGGATGAACCATGGAGGGTTCATGGAGGATCTTATCCCAGACTTGGAGCCCCTTCCTGGGGCTAAGGGTGGACCATGGAGAGCAGGGGGTTCATGGAGGATGTTACCCCAGACTTGGAGCCCCTTCCTGGGGCTAAAGGGTGAACCATGGAGGAGGGATCATGGTGGATCTTATCCCAGACTTGGAGGCCCCTTCCTGGGGCTAAGGATGGACCATGGGGGGGGGGTTCATGGAGGATGTTACCCCAGACTTGGAGCCCTTCCTGGGGCTAAGGGTGGAACATGTGGGTCATGGAGGATGTTACCCCCAGACTTGGAGCCACTCACTGGGGGCAAGGGTGGACCATGGATGTCATGGAGCAGCTCTAGAATGAGATTTGCAAAGGAGCTGATCTAACATTACAGGGACTCACACCCGGATCCTGGGTTTAGCTCTGCTTTTGTTCATTTGGCTATATGGTGGACCATGGAGGGGTTCACGGAGCATGTTATACCCCAGACCTGGAGGCCCCATCCTGGGAGCTAAGGATGAACCATGGAGGGGTTCATGGAGGATCTTATCCCAGACTTGGAGCCCCTTCCTGGGGCTAAGGGTGGACCATGGTAGGGGGGTTCATGGAGGATGTTACCCCAGACTTGGAGCCCCTTCCTGGGGCTAAGGGTGGACCATGGAGGAGGAGATCATGGTGGATCTTATCCCAGACTTGGAGCCCCTTCCTGGGGCTAAGGATGGACCATGGAGGCAGGGGTTCATGGAGGATGTTACCCCAGACTTGGAGCCCCTTCCTGGGGCTAAGGGTTGAACCATGTGGGTCATGGAGGATGTTACCCCAGACTTGGAGCCACTCACTGGGGCTAAGGGTGGACCATGGATGTCATGGAGCAGCTCTAGAATGAGATTTGCAAAGGAGCTGATCTAACATTACAGGGACTCACACCCGGATCCTGGGTTTAGCTCTGCTTTTGTTCATTTGGCTTATGGTGGACCATGGGAGGGTTCACGGAGCATGTTACCCCAGACCTGGAGCCCCATCCTGGGGCTAGGATGAGGACCATGGAGGTTTCATGGAGGATGTTACCCCAGACTTGGAGCCCCTTCCTGGGGCTAAGGGTGGACCATGGAGGCGGGGGGTTCATGGAGGATGTTACCCCAGACTTGGAGCCCCTTCCTGGGGCTAAGGGTGGACCATGGGTGTCATGGAGCAAGTTGGGTCCCAACATGCCCACATCTCAGTGGACCCAACTTCGGAAGACCCAACATTGGACCCAATGCGCCCAGCATGCCCACATCTCAGTGGACCCAACTTCGGAAGACCCAACATTGGACCCAATGGGCCCAGCATGCCCACATCTCAGTGGACCCAACTTCGGAAGACCCAACTTCTTGGGCGAATTTGCAACACCAGATGTCGCCAGAGAGCAACATTGAGAGCCAAGATCCCCGTTTTCAGAATTAGGTTGGGCCATGGGTTTTCAGGCTCCTGATGGACCGCTGTTTAGGGTTAGGAACCACCACGTGATGTCTGGGCTTTCGTTAATGGCATGACACGGTAAGATGGCTAAAAAAAAACGAAGTTGTTACTCCACAGAGCTCCACCGTTGAATCCAATGGGCGCAACATTCCCACAACTCAGTGGACCCAACTCCGACAGACCCAACCTCTCGGGCGAATTTCCAACACCAGATGGCGCCACAGAGCAACATTGATGGCCAAGATCCCAGTTTTCACCTGACTTCTCATTAGGGAAAAAAAGTAAAGTATTGAAACACTTTGAAAAAAAAAAAAAAATGGGAAAAAATATATTTGGTCGGTATACCAGGGGCACAAAAGTTTAGGTGGAGTACCAGGGGCAAAAAACTCTGGCCCAGGTGGAGGGCCATGGGTGTCATGGAGAATGTTACGCAGACTTAGAGCCCTTAATTGGGCATAGGATGGGCCATGGGTGTGGCGCAGTGGATATGACAGATGCCTTTGGTGTGGGAGGCCCGGGTTCGATTCCCACTGAATAATAATAATAGTAAAGTATCCCAGACTTGGAGCCACTTAATTGGGCATAGGATTGGCCATGGGTGTCATGGAGAATGTTAATCCAGATTTAGAGCCACTCACTGGGGCATAGGATGGAGCATGGGTGTCATGGAGAATGTTAACCCAGACTTAGAGCCACTCACTGGGGCATAGGATGGAGCATGGGTGTCATGGAAAATGTTAAACGCAGGACTTAAGAGCCACTCACTGGGGCATAGGATGGAGCATAGGTGTCATGGAGAATATTAACCCAGACTTGGAGCCACCTTTTTGGGCATAGGATGGACCATGTGTGTCATGGAGAATGTTAACCTAGACATAGAGCCACTCACTGGGGCCGTGGAGGTGAGGCTGAGGGCCTTGGAGGTCAATGCCCAGGCATAGAGGCACTATCTCTGGCTTACAAGGCAGCATGAGGGGCCTGGAGCCTGACAAAAATTTGGTTGGTATACCCGGGGGCACAAACGTTTAGTTGGGGTACCAGGGGCACGAAGGTTTAGGTGGGCTACCAGGGGCACGAAAGTTTAGTTGGAGTACCAGGGGCATGGAAGTTTAGTTGGGGTACCAGGGGCACGAAAGTTTAGTTGGAGTACCAGGGGCATGAAAGTTTAGTTGGGGTACCAGGGGCACGAAAGTTGAGTGAGGTACCAGGGGGCACGGAACTCTTGCCCAGCCCGGATGGAGGGTTTAGCCTAGGGAGGGGTGCTTAAGTGTGGGTACACGGGTTCGCCTGGTGAGCAGGGTTCCTGGAGGGTCAACATTAGGGTTGTGGGCAAGCCGGGGTCACGGTGAAGGGAGGCTGGGGTCATAGAGTGGGCTTGTGAGCCTTGGGTGGACCATGGAGGGGGTTCATGGAGCATGTTACCCCAGACTTGGAGCCTCTTCCTGGGGCTAAGGATGGACGATGGAGGTCATGGAGGTAGTTACCCCAGACTTGGAGCCACTCACTGCGGCTAAGGGTGGACCATGGATGTCATGGAGCAGCTCTAGAATGAGATTTGCAAAGGAGCGCTGATCTAACATTACAGGGACTCACACCCGGATCCTGGGTTTAGCTCTGCTTTTGTTCATTTGGCTTATGGTGGACCATGGAGGGGGTTCACGGAGCATGTTACCCCAGACCTGGAGCCCCATCCTGGGGCTAAGGATGGACCATGGAGGGTTCATGGAGGATCTTATCCCAGACTTGGAGCCCCTTCCTGAGGGCTAAGGAGTGGACCATGGAGAGCTGGGGGTTCATGGAGGATGTTACCCCAGACTTGGAGCCCCTTCCTGGGGCTAAGGGTGGACCATGTGGGTCATGGAGGATGTTACCCCAGACTTGGAGCCACTCACTGGGGCTAAGGGTGGACCATGGATGTCATGGAGCAGCTCTAGAATGAGATTTGCAAAGGAGCGCTGATCTAACATTACAGGGACTCACACCCGGATCCTGGGTTTAGCTCTGCTTTTGTTCATTTGGCTTATGGTGGACCATGGAGGGGTTCACGGAGCATGTTACCCCAGACCTGGAGCCCCATCCTGGGGCTAAGGATGGACCATGGAGGGGTTCATGGAGGATGTTACCCCAGACTTGGAGCCCCTTCCTGGGGCTAAGGATGGACCATGGAGGCGGGGGGTTCATGGAGGATGTTACCCCAGACTTGGAGCCCCTTCCTGGGGGCTAAGGGTTGACCATGGAGGAGGGGATCATGGTGGATCTTATCCCAGACTTGGAGCCCCTTCCTGGGGCTAAGGATGGACCATGGGAGGCGGGGGTTCATGGAGGATGTTACCCCAGACTTGGAGCCCCTTCCTGGGGCTAAGGGTGGACCATGTGGGTCATGGAGGATGTTACCCCAGACTTGGAGCCACTCACTGGGGCTAAGGGTGGACCATGGATGTCATGGAGCAGCTCTAGAATGAGATTTGCAAAGGAGCGCTGATCTAACATTACAGGGACTCACACCCGGATCCTGGGTTTAGCTCTGCTTTTGTTCATTTGGCTTATGGTGGACCATGGAGGGGTTCACGCAGGCATGTTACCCCAGACCTGGAGCCCCATCCTGGGGCTAGGGATGGACCATGGGAGGGTTCATGGAGGATCTTATCCCAGACTTGGAGCCCCTTCCTGGGGCTAAGGAGTGGACCATGGAGGCGGGGGTTCATGGAGGATGTTACCCCAGACTTGGAGCCCCTTCCTGGGGCTAAGGGAGGTGGACCATGGAGGAGGGGATCATGGTGGATCTTATCCCAGACTTGGAGCCCCTTCCTGGGGCTAAGGATGAACCATGGAGGCGGGGGTTCATGGAGGATGTTACCCCAGACTTGGAGCCCCTTCCTGGGGGCTAAGGGTGAACCATGGTGGGTCATGGAGGATGTTACCCCAGACTTGGAGCCACTCACTGGGGCTAAGGGTGGACCATGGATGTCATGGAGCAGCTCTAGAATGAGATTTGCAAAGAGGCGCTGATCTAACATTACAGGGACTCACACCCGGATCCTGGGTTTAGCTCTGCTTTTGTTCATTTGGCTTATGGTGGACCATGGAGGGGTTCACAGAGCATGTTACCCCAGACCTGGAGCCCCATCCTGGGGCTAAGGATGAACCATGGAGGGGGTTCATGGAGGATCTTATCCCAGACTTGGAGCCCCTTCCTGGGGCTAAGGGTGGACCATGGGGCGCGGGGGTTCATGGAGGATGTTACCCCAGACTTGGAGCCCCTTCCTGGGGGCTAAGGGTGGACCATGGAGGAGGGATCATGGTGGATCTTATCCCAGACTTGGAGCCCCTTCCTGGGGCTAAGGATGGACCATGGAGCGGGGGGTTCATGGAGGATGTTACCCCAGACTTGGAGCCCCTTCCTGGGGCTAAGGGTTGGACCATGTGGGTCATGGAGGATGTTACCCCAGACTTGGAGCCACTCACTGGGGCTAAGGGGTGAACCATGGATGTCATGGAGCAGCTCTAGAATGAGATTTGCAAAGGAGGCTGATCTAACATTACAGGGACTCACACCCGGATCCTGGGTTTAGCTCTGCTTTTGTTCATTTGGCTTATGGTGGACCATGGAGGGGTTCACGGAGCATGTTACCCCAGACCTGGAGCCCCATCCTGGGGCTAGGGATGGACCATGGAGGGTTCATGGAGGATCTTATCCCAGACTTGGAGCCCCTTCCTGGGAGCTAAGGGTGGACCAATGGAGGCGGGGGTTCATGGAGGATGTTACCCCAGACTTGGAGCCCCTTCCTGGGGCTAAGGGTGGACCATGGAGGAGGGGATCATGGTGGATCTTATCCCAGACTTGGAGCCCCTTCCTGGGAGCTAGGGATGGACCATGGAGGCAGGGGGTTCATGGAGGATGTTACCCCAGACTTGGAGCCCCTTCCTGGGGCTAAGGGTGGACCATGTGGGTCATGGAGGATGTTACCCCAGACTTGGAGCCACTCACTGGGGCTAAGGGTGGACCATGGATGTCATGGAGCAGCTCTAGAATGAGATTTGCAAAGGGCGCTGATCTAACATTACAGGGACTCACACCCGGATCTAGCAATACATGGCATGGATCGATAATCTGCCTTGCGTCAATCTGCCATCAATCACCCGATGTCTCGGATACCGCCTGATAATCTGCAATCTGCCTGCCGCCTGCCTGCAATGTCTGCCAGGATACCTGCCATCATGCCGTCTGCCTGCCTGCCGTGTCGCCGCCTGGTTCGCCTGCCTGTCAATAAATGTCACCACCGCCTGCCTGCCTGCCGTATTACCTGAATACCTGCAATGCCGATAATGCCGCCTGCCGTAATCAATCTTGCTGCCGCAGTATGTCTGCCACCTGGATACCGCAC